>NC_082704.1:82900121-83047932 GCF_949987515.2 Delphinus delphis
CACGTGAAAACTGAAAACACGGGAACTCAGCTATGGGCTGAGAAAGGAGTGCAGGGCCTAACACAGGAAGTGTGAAGCTTGATGATCTGACCATAGGCAGAGGTGCTGCCACGCTGATCTCATCGCCAGCAGGTCTGGTCGCCTGTTCACAAGGAATGAGCTTGATGTACATTCGTCCCATGAGCACCTGCAGAATCCAGCTCAGGTCCTGCCTGAACATCAAGGATGGTTCCTAGAAAGCCTTTCCTGTGCCTCATACCTCCGTTTCATGCCAGTAGAATATTGCCATTCATGGAGCAAAGAGCTGTTCTTTATTATGTCAACTTTGCTCCCCTGCCATATTTGACCCAATGCAAGAATCTTGTGACCCAATTCTCCTCTGTCCTTAATCTCCATCCCTTAAGACTTGGGTCTCGTGAGATATAGATCCTGCCAATTGAACCGTCTCTATCCCCTTGTTAAGTAGATGCATGTGGCTCAACCCCATTTGCAGACCGACATGTTCTCGTTCTGTGAGTCTGCTCAGAAGAACACGGGAAGAGAGGGAGATTCCCATCATTATGGGGGAAAAACTCAGGATCTAGTCTTTGGAAGTTTTAAAGATAGATCATTAAATTTTAATCAGTATTTTCATATGTCATGAGAACGGCCATTGAGGCATCCTAATACTGCAGAATCATCAGTTGACATGTGACATTTCCTCCTTCCTCTGAAAACCTATTATAGACTTACTAAACCTTCCCTAGGAAATCAAGACACTGCAAGACGGAAGCATTTCTGCTCACAGTAGATTCGGTAGGTAAGTAAGAACAAGGAAGTAGAACAGACAGTGTGGGGGGCAGTTCCCTGCTTTATTAAGTCTACTCTATCTTATTGATAGTTCCATGCTTGTCTATTTAGTTATAAAATCTGTTCTGCAACAAATGAAGCAACGGCATGAGATACTGAAGTGAGAAAGGAGAAGTAGTAGAGTGAGCTGGTGCTATTGCTGTCAAACATCTTGGGTGTTTATCAGAAAGGAGTGACCTAAAGGGAGAGAAATGGTGAACAGGTTGTGTCCACAGAGATTGAGCCTTGAAAAATCTGTTGTTGTTGTTTTGTCTTCCCCACCTGAGATGGCTGAGCTTCTTTGATGAGGGTTGGAGGGGAGTGTACAATTGCTCTGCTCTGATCTTGAAGTAATTCACCCACTGAGAAAAGAAAGTTCACCATTAGAGGTCTGAGAAACCGATAATTTCTTATTTCACTTAATTTAATCCTGAGTAGAGAGTAAATCGTCTCTGATGAAAAACGCTTTTAATTCTCTTCTGTCTGGTAGGATTCAGGACATTCTCACTCACTCATTTGTTGAAACTTCCCATCTATTACTTGGCAGGCTTGTCAGGAGTAGGGAAAACTCAACATTCCCCCAAAATATCAGAGATGTGGCTGAAAAGGCATCCAGTGAGTTATGCACATGCCTACAGTGGGCTATCAAAGGCTGGTTCTAAATTTTTCTTATCAACCCAAAAGAAAATGGAAGCCTTGTTACTTCTGTGCTTTAAAGCCAGACACAAAAGGACAAATATTGTATGACTCTACTTATATGAAAAGTATAGAAGAGGTAAATTCATAGAGAGAGTTGAAAGTAGGTTAGAGGATACCAGGGGCTGGGTGGGAGGGGTTAATGGGAGTTATTGATCAATGTGAACAGAGTTTTTGTGCAAAGGAATGAAATATTATGGAAAGAGTGGTGACAGTTGTGCAATATTGTGAATCTGATTAATTCCACTGAATTGTACACTTAAAATGGTTAAAATAGCAAATTTCATGCTATGTATAAATTTACCACAATAAAAATAGTTTAAAATCCTTAGGACTTTTTGATCAGGAGCCAGAAGTGTCTGTTGAGGGCCAGATGCAGCCATGTAGAAGCGGTACTTAAGTCTGTCTCCGGGTAATAATTGCAGAGACCAGGCAGAGTGACCAATACACAGAAAGGGCTCCATAGATATTAGCTGCCGCTTAAACCATGGTCTGTTCTTGCCCCTTCTGAGGAGAAGTTGTATGCATCTCTGAGGTCTCAGAGACAAACCCTATGTACCCGTCAGCCTTCTGCTTGCCCTTTCCCTGGCCCTTTCTCTCTCTTCCCCCTTTATACTGCTGTCTGCTATACTTTGTTATACTCAAATGTTGAATTCTTAACGTCAGTGGATGGTATTTGTTAGCTTTCCAATTTTCAGTGCATCCACTTGGTTGATTTTTAAATTAAAGCTTTCTGATGAGATCTCAATTTTGTCATCATCCATAGTCTTGAACATATTAATCATAATTATTTCTCTGCCCCTGTCTGATAATTCCAATATTGGGAACCTCTGGGTATTTTCTTTTCTCTTCTTCGTCTCTTAACCTGTTTTTTGATATGTCTGGTGGTTGATCTAAATGTCAGAACATTGTTTAAAAAAGAGTCGACTGGCTCTGGGCAATGTTTTTCCCTCCATAGAAGTTTCACACTCTCTCCGGCAGGCCGCTAGCATAGGGCAATCCTATCAATCCAGTCAGGGGCTGAGCTGACTCCAGGAGGCTTCAGGAATTATCAGGCTTGGATTACCCCTGGTTTTCCCTCCTCCCAGGTTACAGCTCTCCAGTGGTCCGAACTGTCAGCCTGGGGTGTTTACTGGGGACCCTCTTTTGGGTGAGTTCTGCACTTAGTGTTTTACTCTACTGTACCATGGGACTGCGGAGAAAACTGTTGAGACCTGTAACAGCTGTCTGCTCATCTTCTTAGTCTCGTGTCCTACTCAGTTTAGGTAGGAACAAATGCCTCAAGGAAGAAAACCACCCAAGGTCGGTCTCACTTCTGTCTACCTTTCTTTTCCGTAAGATTTTGACTTCTCCAATATTGCCTGGTTTGTAAGTCTGGCTCCATGAATTTCCCCTAGCCCCAGGAATTTTCCTAGAAGCAAATGTCGTCTCTGTCTCTTAGTGGGTGTTTTGCCTGTAGAATGATGTGCTCTCACCCAGGGCAGTTTGGGATTCAGCAGATTCCCTGAGGGTAAAAAGCAGCACAAAACTGTTAGATCCCCCTCAGTGAGGTTCCCTACTCTCCAGGTTCTCCTACACTGATGTCCTGGACACAGAAGGAGTTCTCTGGTGCCTACAAGCAGAAGCTTTTTTCTTTTGTCCAGATTTTTAAATTTTTCTCTGTGAGATAATAGGACTGCAACAAGCTAGTTCATCACAGCCATGGCTGGAAGTGGAAATGACCCACGCATGATTGTTAAGCCTTATTATTATTATTTCTTAAAGGTGAATACGCAGATCTGGCTCTAAAATATGTTCCAAAAGAATGTTAATATCAGAGGATTTTTCTACCTGATATCCGTATACTCCTGTGGTTTGCAGCACAAGTTTTGGTGGAGCAAAAACCTAAAAAATCATCAAGGAAGAAAGTCCAACCCCAACATTTTTCACACTACCGATCTGTGGCTGAAGCATAAAAGCAATAGGCGAACAATTTTGACCACGTGCTAAGTGAGGGAAGTTTATTCTAAGGACTGTGTTTTAAAGAATTTGCAGGGTATGAACTCAGTCAACCAATAATAGAAAATCTAAGGCAAGTGGACTGTTGTTGAGAACTAAATCCTTATAAAACTAGCAAATCAAGTGAAACAGACATAAATAAAATTATACATTATTAAGGAAAACAGAGGGATGGAAAGAGAGAAAGCTGATTTTCTACTTTGATCATTGCTTGTAGGCATTAATAAAGAATGTCTAAAGGAACAGAAGGTTAGGAACATTTCATATAATTGTATTTATAAAAATACCTCAGGGACTTTGGGTTGTTGGCGAAAATAGTGTAGACTAACTTTTTCTTGCTCCTCACCTCCAAATTCAAATAATTACCTTGGGAAAATTTCAACAAATAATCGTAAAAAGATTGTAAACGTTGGAAAGAAGACCTAAGGACTTGAAGATTTATGATACACTGTGGTGAATTCCCTGACCTTTCTTTTTATCCCTCAGATGTCCTGAATCGGGTTCTAGAGATGTGCAAGAAAGAAATGCCAGTCTTCATAGTAAGTAAGTAAGTAAGTAAGTAAGTAAGCAAATAAGTAAATAAAAGAACTACAAATTAAAAAGCAAAGCCTGCTGTCAATGTGCAAACGTCCGGAAAAGTGAAAACCCGACAGTGATATGAAGGAGAAATGGATGCCCAATAGAAGCACCAAGCTGAACTACCTGCAGCATTTACAAGTGCTAACCCTAGCCTGGCAGGCAGGACCACCTTCTCTCCACCCCCAAATGAAGGAAACAACAGGCACTATTTCCACAAAACAGCACCTATAGCTGATCCTCAGAGGGCTGACCCACCCCATGCTCTTCTCAGGCTGACCACAGGAGGGCCTCGCCACATGCACAGGTGACTCCACCAGCCCCAATGTCTCCTAGGTGTCCACTCAGTGGCAGAAGGTGAGCCAAGACCAGTGTCTTTCTATCCTCTACCCAACAAAGGACTGCCAACTAGACCAGGTGGCTCATGGCATTCTGTCCTGCAGAAGAATATCTATTCCAGGCATCTGCAGTCCCTTCACCCAATGGCAGAAGGCAACTAGGCCTGGCATTTCCCAGATATCCACCCTGTACCAGAAGGTGAACTAGTTCCAGGGTCTCTCCACACTCCACCCAGTGTCAGAGAGATACCCAGGCCCGCAGCTCCTAGCTCTCCCACCAGCAGCAGCAGGTACCCTGGTGGATGCCTCATTGCGTATCATATTCAAATTGCAAAAGAGAAAAGACAAAGGAAAATCCTGAAGGAAGCCAGAAAAAATTGAAAACCTCCTTACCTGTAGAAGAACAAAGAGAAAATTATAGTGGACATTTTGTCAGTATCAATGCAAGCAAGAAGAGAGCACAGGGGGTATTTTTAATGTGCCAAGAGAAAAATAATGTACCAACCTAGGATCATTATATATGCAGCAAAAATTATTCTTTAAAAATGCAGAGTAAATAAAGACTTTCTCTCTCAGATAAAGAAAAATCGAGGGAATTAGCACCAGTAGTTCTACCCTGAAAGAAACGGGAAAAGATTTATAGGGAAAATTATGTACGGCAGAAATTTGGATTTACATGAAGAAAGGAAGTGCATCAGGGAAGTAATAAAGGAAGGTAAAATGAAATCTCTTATTCTTAATGGATCTAAAAATAACTGTTTAAATAATAAAAGTAATAATGAATCAAGTGATTATAGCACGTGGGTAAGTGAAATGAATGACAGTAACATAAAAAGAGATGGAATAGTCTAAGTGACCTGCTCTACATGTGAGGTGGATATGTTGTTTGAAGGTGGTCTTAAATTAGTGAAATATGTATATGTAATCTCTGGTAAACCTCTAATATATTTTAAACAAGTATAATCAATACACCAAGAGGAGAAATGAACTGGCTTAATATAAAACATTCCATTACAACCATAGAAGGCAGGAAAAGAAGACTCTCGTAATGAAAACAGCTACAAACATGGTTGATTTTAATGCAACTAGTTCAATAATCACTTTAAATGTGAATGGCCTATAAACACAGAAAAAAAGTCAGAGTGGAATTTACAAATTCACAAGTAAGTACTGTCAGCAAGAACCCATTTTGTATTAAAAGTTTCCGATAGGTTAAAGAGATGGGAAATAACATATCATTCTAACACTAAGCAAAAGAACTCGGGAGTAGTTATATTAATTTCAGACTGTCAGGAGCATTAAAAATCACATCTACATAACTGTCATAACCACGAGAAGCCTAAGGAGACGTGACTAATAAATGTGAGTCAGTATCCTGGATGGGATCTTGGAATACCAAAAGGACATTAGAGAAAAGCTGAGAGAATATGAATATAAAGTGTAGACTTTGGGTAATGATTATGTATCAATATCAGTACATTAATGTGATAAATGTACCATACTAGCACAAAATGATAATACTAGGAGAATCTGGTCATGGGTCATATGGGAACTGTCTTTACACTGTTTACAGTAATTCTGAAAATCTAAAAACTGTTGTAAAATGAAAGGTTTACTTTTAATAAGCATGTTGCTACCACATTGCAGTAGTTCCAGTTATCTTGGGGGTCTAGACAGATATTATTTAAGACATAAGATGTCATTTTCTTAAAAAGATGTATTCAAAAACTAATGGCTGAAAACTTCCCAAGTTTAAGGAAAAAAAAATTGAACAACTTTAAAACTACAGACTCAGGGAAGTGAGTGAACTCCAAATAGGATAAACCCAAAGTATTCCTTGCCAACACACAAGAACTTTGAATTACTGAAAGCTCAAGACAAAGAAAATAATCAAGAAATGAAACACTCAGAAGTGACATGTTATTTATAGAGGAAAACCGATTCTAGCGATAGTAGATTGTTCGTCTTAAACCATGAAGGACATAAGGAAGTGGCGTGTCATCTTTTTCAAGTTCTGTTTTGGGGGTTGTATAATGTGATGAATTAATAGACATAAACATAATGAAATGATAACCACAATCAAGTTAATAAACATATCCATCACCTCACATAGTTATCCTTTTTTTTTGTGGTGAGAGCACATAAGATCTACTCTCCTTGCAATGCCAAGTACACAGTACACCACTATTATTAACTACAGTCACGATGCTATACATTAGATTACCAGAAATTATTCATCTCAAAACTAAGAGGTTGTGCCATTGACCAATATTTTCCGAGTTCTTTAGAAAAGAATCCACAACCCTAAGTTTTACATATGGAGATACGTTCCTTCAGGAATGGGGGGAAATAAAGACACACTCAGAACAAGGAAAACTACAATAATTAGAGATGTATCCCAAGAAAAATTGTTTAAGGAAGCTCTCCAAACAAAAAGGAAAGGATAACTTAAGAAAACTTACAGCTTCAGAGAGGAAGGAAGAAAAATGGAGTGGATAAAAAGTGGTGTGTATATACTGGCCAGAATGGCCATCATCAAAAGTCTACAAATGATAAATGCTAGAGAAGGTGTGGAGAAAAGGGAACTCTCCTACGCTGTTGGTGGGAATGTAAATTGGTCCAGCCACTATGGAGAACAGTATTGAGGTACCTTAAAACACTAAAAATAGAGTTACAATACGATCCAGCAATCCCAGTCCCAGGCATCTATCGGGAAAAGAAGAAAACTATAATTCAAAAGGACAAATGCACCCCAATGTTCATAGCAGCACTATTTACAATAGCCAAGACATGGAAGCAACTTAAATGTCCATCGACAGATGAATGGGTAAACAAGATGTGGTATATATGACTAATATCATATATATATATATGTGTGTGTGTGTGTGTGTGTGTGTGTGTGTGTATACATATGTATTATACACACACACACACACACATATATATATATATATACACATAGGATATTACTCAGTCATAAAATAGAATGAAATAATGCCATTTGCGGGAACATGGATGGACCTAGAGATTATCATACTAAGTGAAGTAGGTCAGGTGGAGAAAGAAAAATATCATATGATATCACTTATATGTGTAACCTAAAGAAAATGATACAAATGAACTTCTTTACAAAACAGAAATAGGCTCACAGACATAGAAAACAAACTTATGGTTACCAAAGGGGAAAGGGGTGGCGAGGAATAAATTAGGAGTCTGCTTTTAACAGATACACACTACTATATATATATATATATATATATATATATATATATATATATATATATATATATATATATATTAGGTAAACAACAAGGACCTACTGTATAGCACAGGGAATTATATTCAATATCTAATATCTTGTAATAACTTATAATGGAAAAGAATCTGAAAAAGAATATATATAAATACACATAACTGAATCACTTTGCTGTACACATAAAACTAACACAACATTGTATATCAACTGTACTTCAATAAAAAATATA
This sequence comes from Delphinus delphis, assembly GCF_949987515.2. Taxonomy (NCBI): domain Eukaryota; kingdom Metazoa; phylum Chordata; class Mammalia; order Artiodactyla; family Delphinidae; genus Delphinus; species Delphinus delphis. The sequence continues at coordinate 82,908,043 of NC_082704.1, forward strand.
CAATAAGATAAAGGAGACCTTCAAGGTGGCAGAGGAGTAAGACGTGGAGACCACCTTCCTCCCCACAGATACATCAGAAATACATCTACACATGGAACAACTCCTGCAGAACACCTACTGAATGCTGGCAGAAGACCTCAGACCGCCCAAAAGGCAGGAAACTCCCCCACGTACCTGGGTAGGGCAAAAGAAAAAAGAATAAACACAGACAAAAGGATAGGGACGGGACCTGCACCGGTGGGAGGGAGCTGTGAAGGAGGAAGGGTTTCCACACACTAGGAAGCCCCTTCGCGGGCGGAGACTGCGGGTGGCGGAGGGGGAAAGCTTCGGAGCCGCGGAGGAGAGCGCAGCCACAGGGGTGCGGAGGGCAAAGCGGGGAGATTCCTGCACAGGGGATCGGTGCCGACCAGCACTCACCAGCCCGAGAGGCTTGTCTGCTCACCCACTTGGGGCGGCTGGTGGCTGGGAGCTGAGGCTCCGGCTTCTTCAGAGGTCAGACCCCAGGGAGAGGACTGGGGTTGGCTGCGTGAATACAGCCTGAAGGGGGCTAGTGCACCACAGCTAGTCAGAGGGAGTCCGGGAAAACGTCTGGAACTCCATACGAGGCAAGAGAACACTGTTTCGGGGTGCGCGAGGAGAGGGGATTCAGAGCACCGCCTAAAGGAGCTCCAGAGACGGGCGCAAGCCGCAGCTATCATCGTGGACCCCAGAGATGGGCAAGAGACGCTAGCTAAGGCTGCTGCTGAAGCAACCAAGAAACCTGTGTGCAAGCACAGGTCACTATCCACACCTCCCCTCCCGGGAGCCTGTGCAGCACGCCACTGCCAGAGTCCCGTTATCCAGGGACAACTTCCCCGGGAGAACACACGGTGCACCCCAAGCTGTTGCCACATCATTCTGGCCTCTGCTGCCGCAGGCTCGTCCCGCATTCCGTACCCCTCCCTCCCCCGCGGCCTGATGGAGCCAGAGTCCCCTAATCAGCTGCTACTTTAACCCCGATCTGTCGGAGAAAAGAACAGACTCCCTCAGGCGACCTGCATGCAGAGGCGGGGCCAGATCCAAAGCTGAACCCCAGGAGCTGTGCGAACAAAGAGAGAGGGAAATCTCTCCATGCAGCCTCAGGAGCAGCGGATTAAAGCTCCACAATCAACTTGATGTACCCTACATCTCTGGAATACCTGAATAGACAACGAATCATCCCCAAATTGAGGGGGTAGACTTTGGGAGCAAATCTAGACGTGGGGTTTGCTTCCTGCATCAAATTTGTTTCTGGTTTTCTGTTTATCTTAGTTTAGAATTTAGAGTTTTTTATCATTGGTAAATTTGTTTATTGATTTGGTTGCTCCATATCTTTTTAATTTATATATATATATATATATATATATACATATTTTCCCTTTTCCTCCTTTTGTGAGTGTGTATGTGCATGCTTCTGTGTGTGATTTTGTCTGTATAGCTTTGCTTTTACCATTTGTCCTGGGGTTCAGTCTGTTCTTTTTTTTTTTTTTTTTTTACTTTTATTTTTTAAATAATTTTTTATTTTAATAACTATTTTCTTTTCTTTCTTTCTTTCTTCTTTCCTTCTTTCTTTCTTTCTTTCTTTCTCCCTTCCTTCCTTCCTTTCTTTCTTTCTTTCATTCTTTCTTTCTTTCTTTTCTTTTTCTCCCTTTTCTTCTGAGCCGTGTGGCTGACAGCGTCTTGGTGCTCCGGCCGGGTGTCAGGCCTGTGTCTCTGAGGTGGGAGAGCTGAGTTCAGGAAATTGGTCCACCAGAGACCTCCCAGCTCCACGTAATATCAAGAGGTGAAAGTTCTCCCAGAGATCTCCATCTCAACACTAAGAACCAGCTACACTCAACGACCAGAAAGCTACAGTGCTGGACACCCTATGCCAAACAACTAGCAAGGCAGGAACACAGCCCCACCCATTAGCAGAGAGGCTGCCTAAAATCATAATAAGGTCACAGACACCACAAAACACACCACCGGATGTGGTCCTGCCCACCAGAAAGACAAGATCCAGCCTCATCCACCACAACACAGGCACCAGTTGCCTCCACTAGGAAGCCGACACAACCCACTGACCCGACGTTAGCCACTGGGGGCAGACATCAAAAACAATGGGACCTACGAACCTGCAGCTTGTGAAAAGGAGACCCCAAACACAGTAAGTTAAAAAAAATGAGAAGATAGAGAAACCCACATCAGATGAAGGAGCAAGGTAAAAACCCACCAGACGTAACAAAGGAAGAGGAAGTAGGCAGTCTACCTGAATAAGAATTCAGAATAATGATAGTAAAGATCATCCACAATCTTGGAAATAGAATGGAGAAAATACAAGAAACGTTTAACAAAACCTAGAAGAACTAAACAGCAAACAAACAATGATGAACAATGCAATTAAAAATTCTCTAGAAAGAATCAGTAGGAGAATAACTGAGGCAGAAGAACGGGTAAGTGACCTGGAAGATAAAATATTGGAAATAACTACCGCAGAGCAGAATAAAGAAAAAAGAAGGAAAAGAATTGAAGACAGTCTCAGCGACCTCTGGGAAAACATTGAATGCACCAACATTCGAATTACAAGGGTCCCAGAAGAAGAAGAGAAAAAGAAAGGGACTGAGAAAATATTTGAAGAGATTATAGTTGAAAACTTCCCTAATATGGGAAATGAAATAGTCAATCAAGTCCAGGAAGCACAGAGAGTCCCATAAAGGATAAATCCAAGGAGAAACACGACAAAACACATATTTATCAAAAATTAAATACAAAGAAAAAGTATTCAAAACAACAAGGGAAAAGCAACAAATGACATACAATGGTATCCACAGAGGTTTAACAGCTGATCTTTCATCAGCAACTCTGCAAGCCAGAAGGGACTGGCAGGACATACTTAAAGTGGTGAAACGGGAAAACCTACAACCAAGATTACTCTACCAAGCAAGGATCTCATTCAGATTCGACAGAGAAATTAGAACCTTTACAGAGAAGCAAAAGCTAAGAGAATGCAGCACCACCAAACCAGCTTTACAACAAAAGCTAAAGGAACTTCTCTAGGCAGGAAACACAAGAAAAGGCAAAGACCTACAATAACAAACCCCAAACAATTAAGAAAATGGTAATAGGCACATACATATCGATAACTGATTTAAATAAATGGATTAAATGCTCCAACCAAAAGACATACAGCCTGAATGGATACACAAACAAGACCCGTATATATGCTGTGTACAAGAGACCCACTTCAGACCTAGGGACACATACAGACTGAAAGTTAGGGGATGGAAAAAGATATTCCATCCAAATGGATATCAAAAGCAAGCTGGAGCTGCAACTCTCATATCAGACAAAATAGACTTTAAAATAAAGACTATTACAAGAGACAAAGAAGGACACTACATAATGATAAGAGATCAATCCAAGAAGAAGATAAAGCAATTGTAAATATTTATGCACCCAACATAGGAGCACCTCAATACATAAGGCAAATGCTAACAGCCATAAAAGGGGAAATCAACAGTAACACAATCATAGTCGGGGACTTTAACACCTCACTTTCACCAATGGACAGATCATCCAAAATGAAAACAAATAAGGGCACACAAGCTTTAAATGACACATTAAACATGATGGACTTAATTGATACTTACAGGACATTCCATCTAACACCAACAGAATACACTATCTTCTCAAGCACTCATGGAACATTCTCCAGGAGAGATCATATCTTCAGTCACAAATCAAGCCTTGGTAAATTTAAGAAAATGGATATCATACCAAGTATCTTTTCTGACCACAACGCTATGAGACTAGATATCAATTACAGGAAAAAAATCTGTAGAAAATACAAACACATGGAGGCTAAACAATACACTACTAAATAACCAAGAGGTCACGGAAGAAATCAAAGAGGAAATCAAAAAATACCTAGAAAAAAATGACAATGAAAACGTGATAACCCAAAAACCACGGGATGCAGCAAAAGCAGTTCTAAAACGGAAGTTTATAGCAATACAATCCTACCTCATCAAACAAGAAACATCTGAAGTAAACAACCTAACCTTACACCTAAAGCAATTAGAGAAAGAAAACAAACAAACAAACAAAAAACCCAAAGTTAGCAGAAAGAAAGAAATCATAAAGGTCAGATCAGAAATATATGAAAAAGAAAGGAAGGAAACAAAGATCACAAAGACTACAAGCTGGTTCTTTGAGGAGATAAACAAAATTGATCAACTATTAGCCAGACTCATCAAGAAAAAAAAGGGAGAAGACTCAAATCAATAGAATTAGAAATTAAAAAGGAGAAGTAACAACTGACACAGCAGAAATACAAAGGATCATGAGAGATTACTACAAGCAACGATATGCCAATAAAATGGACAACCGGGAAGAAATGGACCAAATCATAGAAAAGCACAACATTCCAAGACAGAACCAGAAAGAAATAAAAAATATAAACAGACCAATCACAAGCACTGAAATTGAGATGGTGATTAAAACTGTTCCAACAAACAAAAGCCCAGGACCAGATGGCTTCGCAGGCAAATTCTATCAAACATTTAGAGAAGAGCTAACACCTTTCCATCTCAAACTCTTCCAAAACAGAGCATAGGGAGGAACACTCCCCAACTCATTCTATGAGGTCACCATCACCCTGATACCAAAACCAGACAAAGATGTCACAAAGAAAGAAAACTACAGGCCAATATCGTTGATGAGCATAGATGCAAAAATCCTCAGCAAATTACTAGCAAACATAATCCAACAACCCATTAATAGGATCATACACCATGAACAAGTGGGGTTTATCACAGGAATGCAAGGTTTCTTCAATATACGCAAATCAATCAATGTGATACACCATATAAACAAATTGAAGGAGAAAATCCATATGGTCATCTCAGATAGATGCAGAAAACGCTTTTGAGAAAATTCAACACCCATTTATGATAAAAAAACCCTCCAGAAAGTAGGCATAGAGGGAACTTACCTCAACAGAATAAAGGCCATATATGACAATCCCACAGCCAACATCGTTCTCACTGGTGAAAAATTGAAACCATTTCCTCTAAGATCAGGAACAAGACAAGGTTGTCCATTCTCACCACTATTATTCAACATAGTTTTGGAAGTTTAAGCCACAGCAATCAGAGAAGAAGAAGAAATAAAAGGAATGCAACTCAGAAAAGAAGAAGTAATGCTGTCACTGTTTGCAGATGACATGATACTATACATAGAGAATCCTAGAGATGCTACCAGAAAACTACTAGAGCTAATCAATGAATTTGGTAAAGTAGCAGGATACGAAGTTAATGCACAGAAAGCTCTTGCATTCCTATACACTAATGATGAAAAATCTGAAAGAGAGATTAAGGAAACACTCCCATTTACCATTGCAACAAAAAGAGTAAAATACCTAGGAATAAATCTACCTAAGGAGACAAAAGACCTGTATGCAGAAAACTATAAGACACTGATGAAAGAAATTAAAGATGATACAAACAGATGGAGAGATATACCATGTTCTTGGATTGGAAGAATCAACATTGTGAAAATGACTCTACTACCCAAAGCAATCTACAGATTCAATGCAATCCCTATCAAACTAACAATGGCATTTTTTGCAGAACTAGAACAAAAAAATCTTAAAATTTGTATGGAGACACAAAAGACCCTGAATAGCCAAAGCAGTCTTGAGGGAAACAAACGGAGCTGGAGGAACCAGACTCCCTGACTTCAGCCTATACAACAAAGCCACAGTAATCAAGACAATATGGTACTGGCACAAAAACAGAAGTATAGATCAATGGAGCAGGATACAAAGCCCAGAGATAAACCCACGCACCTATGGTCAACTAACCTATGACAAAGGAGGCAAGGATATACAGTGGAGAAAAGACAGTCTCTTCAATAAGTGGTGCTGGGAAAACTGGACAGCTACATGTAAAAGAATGAAAGTAGGACACTCCTTAACACCATACACAAAAATAAACTGAAAATGGATTAAAGACCTAAATGTAAGGCCAGATACTAGAAAACTCTTAGAGGAAAACATAGGCAGAACACTCTATGACATAAATCACAGCGAGATCCTTTTTGATCCACCTCCTAGAGAAATGGAAATAAAAACAAAAATAAACAAATGGGACCTAAAGAAAATTAAAAGCTTTTGCACAGCAAAGGAAACCCTAAACAAGGCGAACAAACAACCCCCCCGCCTGGAAGAAAAGATTCGCAAATGAAGCAACTGACAGAGGGTTAATCTCCAAAATTTACAAGCAGCTCATGCAGCTCAATATCATAACAGCAAACAACCCAATCCAAAAATGGACAAAAGACCTAAATAGACATTTCTCCAAAGGAGACATGCAGATTGCCAACAAACACATAAAGGTTGCTCAACGTCACTAATAGTTAGAGAAATGCAAATCAAAACTCCAATGAGGTATCACCTCACACCGCTCAGAACGGCCATCATCAAAAAACCTACAAACAGTAAATGCTGGAGAGGGTGTGGAGAAAAGGGAACCCTCTTGCAGTGTTGATGGGAATGTAAATTGATACAGCCACTATGGAGGTTCCTTAAGAAACTAAAAATAGAACTGCCATACGACCCAGCAATCCCACTACTGGGCATATACCCTGAGAGAAACATAATTCCAAAAGAGACTTGTACCACAGTGTTCACTGCAGCTCTATTTACAATAGCCAGGACATGGAAGCAACCTAAGTGTCCATCGACAGATGAATGGATAAAGAAGATGTGGCACATATGTACAATGGAATATAATTCAGCCATAAAACGAAACGAAATTGAGTTATTTGTAGTGAGGTGGATGGGCCGAGAGTCCCCTCATACAGAGTGAAGTAAGCCAGAAAGAGAAAAACAAATTCCATATGCTAACATATATATATGGAATCTAAAAAAAAAAAAAAAAAGTCCTCAAATACCTAGGGGCAGGACAGGAATAAAGACGCAGACATAGAGCATGGACTTGAGGACACGGCGAGGGGGAACGGTTAGCTGGGGCGAAGTGAGAGAGTGGCATGGACATATATATATACTACCAAATGTAAAATAGATAGCTAGTGGGAAGCAGCCGCATAGCACAGGGAGATCAATTCAGTGCTTTGTGACCACCTAGATGGGTGGGATAGGGAGTGTGGGAGGGAGACCCAAGAGGGAGGAGATACGGGGATATATGTATATACATAGCTGATTCACTTTGTTATAAAGCAGACACTAACACACCACTGTAAAGCAGTTATACTCTAATAAAGATTTAAAAATAGAATAAAGAACAGCACTGATTTGGAAAAAAGAAGTGTATATAAAATAAACTATCCTTTTAATCAGGAGCTTCTTAAATTATGATTGATGGTTGAAGCAAAAAGTATAACATCTGTTTTGATGCTTAATGCATGTTAACGAAATACTTGAGACAATTAAAATTTCAAAGTTAGGAGGTAAATGGACTTAACTGCAATTAACGATTCTAACTTCATGCAAAATCATAAAACATTGATACCTGTAGATGGTTACATATGTACATTATAATACTTAGAGAAACCATACAATGTGAAATAGCCAAAGCATTCAAAATAGAACCCTAAAACATATGCAAGTAACCCACAGGAATGCAAAAACAAACCATGAGAATGAGAATCAGAGGGAACAGCAAAAATCAAGAACTGAAAGACTAGACTGAAGTCCTACCATAGGAATATTTACTTTAAATGTAAATTCTCTAAGTACACCAGTTAGAGACAGAGATGGACAGAACTGATGAAAGAAAGTGACCCAAATATGTTCAGTCTACTGGAAAGATTTCAACTACACAGGTAGATTCAAAGTAGGTAGATGGAAAAAATACATATCATGCTAATATTAATTATTTAAAAAACAGGAGTGTCTGTATCAGCATCAGAGAATGTGTACTTCAGGTCAATAAAATTACTAGGCACAGGTGGCATGTTTCGTAAAGGTAAAAGGATCAATCCAGCAAGAAATCTTAGCAATTCTAAATGTGTGTGCAGCCAGAACCATGCAAAGTAATATCTATGGCATATGTAATCCAAATGGAAAGTCTTTTAAAATAGGTCAGATTATACCATTCACAGGTATTGATATGACAGATACATTTAAATCTAAGTCTTCCACAAAGTATTATGTAATGCGTTCTGTTACCTCCAAGCAAAAATTTAAAAGCTAGCCATATCTTCAATGGAAGCTGCATCCTGGAATGAATATGGTAGAGAGTGAGCCATAGCCAACACGTAAGGGAGAATTATTTTGGGTTTGTTTGTTAACATGGTATAGCCTAGCCTAGGCAGGCTGATTTTCCAGACAATTGCAAATATCAATAATATAAAAGAAAGGAAGGAAGGAAGGAAGGAAAGAGGGAAGAAAGAATGGAATAAGGGAGGGAAGGAAGGAAGGAAGGAAGGAAGGAAGGAAGGAAGGAAGGAAGGAAGAAAAAGAAAGAAGGAAAGAGAGAGAAATTAAATTTAAATCACAATTTTAAATTGGGACAGAATGAATTAAGATTAGAATGCAATATATCAGACAAAGAAGGGAATATTTTATAACTTCCTAGGAAGTTATAACACTTATGATTATGACAGACACAAATTAGCAGTATGAGACTTGCAATGGCCTCTCTCAGGGCATGACAGATCAAGTGCACACGATAAGAACATAGAAGAACTAAATAAATAACAAATGAGATGCATATGATACTCAGCACCTGCACCAAGATAACAGACTTCAAGTTCTGATAAATTGAAGTAGGTCGTAAGGGCCAGTGTGCCTGCCGAGAGTAACTAAAAAGCTCAGGGAACATATAAAGAAAACATTTTAAATCAACTTAGTTCTAAGAGGACACTGAGGAATTACTGTGTGCAATTACTGGGTCTCTTACGAGAAGACAGGACGAGCAGAACAAGCCTACAACTGAAAACAGCTTCTATCCAGAATTGCCTACATAAAAGTAAACAGCTATAAAACTGAGTTGTGCTTTAAAGCTCAGAGCTAACCAAAAGTGGTGATGTTGGTAGACCACCCCCTCACTTTTAGCTGAGGTCCCAACGGCTTACACCCTCTGAGTCAAGATGACCGAATCATCAGTAAATCAGCTCCCATTTCACTTTGCATCATCTATCCAGGTGCAAATGATAAAACACATTCAGCTAGGTGGCAAAGAGATGCTACAGACCAAACCTGGGAAGACAGCTCACTTAGATGAAAACTTATATCTTTAAATGTGTATATTAGAAAAGAGGAAAGAAGACACAGAGCTGACCAACAGGTACAGGAAATGTTACTCAACATTGCTAATCATCAAGGAAGTACAAATCAAAACCACAGTGAGATATCATCTCACACCTGTCAGAATGGCTATTATCAGAGACAAGAAATAACAAGTGTTGGCAAGGATGTAGAGAAAAGGGAGTCCTTGTGCACTGTTGGTGGGAATGTAAATTGGTGCAGTCACTATGGAGAACAGTATGGTGGTTCCTCAAAAAACTAAAGATAGAACCACCCTATGATCCAGCAATCCGACTCCTGGGTATTTATCTGAAGAAAATGAAAACACTAACTCAAAAAGATATCTGCACCCCCATGTATACTGCAGCGTTATTTACAGAAGCCAAGATATGCAAGCAGCCTAAATGTCCATAGACAGATGGGTGAATAAAGAAGATGTGGTGTATATATAGAACAGTGGATATTATTCAATGATAAAGAAGAAGGAAATCTGCCATCCGTGACAACATGGGTGGATGTTGAAGGCCTTATGCTAAGTGAAATAAGTCAGACAGAGAAAGACAAATACCATATCATCTCACTTATATGTGGGTTTGAAAACAAACACCACACACACACAGAAACAAACAAAAAGCCAAACTGATAGACACAGAGAAGAGTTCGCTGGTTGCCAGAGAGGTCAAAAGGTACAAACTTCCAATTGTAAAATAAATGTCATGTATGGTGACTGTAGTTAATAACACTGTATTGCATACAGTAGTCCCCCCTTATCCTTGGTTTCGTTCTCTGCAGTTTCAGTTAGTTGCTTTGAACTGCAGTCTAGAAATTTTAAATGGAAAATTCCAGAAATAAACAATTCTTAAGTTTTAAATTGCATACCATTTTGAGTAGTGTGATGAAATCTCCTGCTGTCCTGCACTGTCCCGCCTGAAAATGAATCATCCCTTTGTCCAGCGTGTCCCTCCCATTAATCACTTCATAGCCATCTGGGTTATCTGTGGCAGTATCATAGTACTTGTGTTCAAGTAACCATTATTTTACTTAATAATGGGCCAAAAGTGCAAGAGTAGTGATGCTGGCAATTTGGATATTCTCTTATTGTGCCTAATTTATAAATTAAACTTTGTCATAGGTATTTATGTATAGGAAAACAATAGCATATATAGGGTTCAGTACCATCTTCAGTTTCAGGCATCCACTGGGGGTCTACCGTATTTGAAAGCTGATAACTGTATGGTCAGACCACTCCAGATGGCTGTTCTCTTGCTCTCTGTACATCCCCTGCTCAACCAGTTTCACCTATCCCCTACTCACATGGCTGACCTTCCTACATACTTGCCCCAGGGCCCAGCTACTGAGGATTGTTCTTATTAAAGCGGCAGTGCAGGGCATGCTCCTCTGCTAGTTTCCCTGATAACCGATGAGCTAACCTAAGGCCGATTCCCCCTATCACTGGCAATCTCTCCCCTTATCCCCGGGAGAGAAGACTGCAGCCATGTCCTGCCCGCCATCCGCAGCACACGGTGGGATGTCGCTCCAGGACCTTGCTTCAGACATGTAAGATCCCCCATCCATTAAACCACTGATGTCTCTGTCGCTGACTCCAGGCTCTTTGTTAGGTCTTGAAGCTGGGCAAGCACGGGCCTTATAGGCCTGCGGGGTGCAGCCCAACACTAAGAGAGTCAATCTTAAAAGTTCTCACCAAAAGAAAATGAATTTTGTAACTATGAATGGTGACAGATGTTAAGCAGAGTTATTGTGGTGATCATTCTGCAATATACAGAAATATCAAATCATTCTGTTGTACACCTGAAACTAGTAATGTTGTATGCGAATTATATCTCAATAAAAAATATATTTTTAAAAAGAAAAGAAGAATGGCAGAAAATGAGCTAAGCATCCATCCTGAGCAGTTAAAACATAACAAGATAAACGCAAAGAAAAACAAAGAATCATTAAAGATAAAAACCAAACTAATGAAAGTGAAAACAAACATACAATAGAGCATTTTAACACAGCATTTTACAGGCCCTTTGAATAGTCAGTAAAACGGACAAGCCTCTGGTCAGACTTAAGCGGAAAAATGAATAAAGGCACAATTTATTAATACCAGGAATCAAATAAAGTGACATTACTAGAGACCTTTATGCCAAAATGGAAAATTAAGAGGAAGTGGACACACAGTAAAATACAACTTAATAAAACTGAGAGAAGTTAAAAAAACATGATTTAAACTAAAAATATGAAACACATGGGATAAAAAATCTCCACAGAGGATCTCTAAGCCCAGATAGCTTCATAAATGAGTTCTGTCAATACTTAAATAGGAGATAATCCCAATAGTACATAAAATTTTTAGAGAATAGAGCTAGAGGGTACACTACCCTCTTGCATTTTATGTAGCATAACATTGGTACTAAAACTAGACAGGGCACTTTCAGAAGTTTAAGTTACAAACCACCTTGTTTCATAAACAGAGATGAAAATATCCTAAGCAACATAACTTGAAGAAAAAAAAAAAAGAAAGCCCAGCAATATATAGAGAAGATACCATATCATGACCAAGTTGCTTTTATCCCAGGAAAGCAAGATTGGTTTCACATCAGAGAATGTCAGTGTAATCCATCACCTTAACAGATGAAGGGGAAGGGAAAACTAAATATGATCTCCTCAGTAGATGCAGAGACATATTTTGTTAAAACTCATCATTCATTCATGCTGAAACAACTGTTAGAAAAAGAGGTGTAGCAGAGACTCTCCAAAGATTTTTAGGTATAATTTTGGAGTGAACAGGATCTTTCTAGGCATGTTGCAAAAGCAGAATTTATTTTTTTTTGGCTGCGTTTCGTCTTCGTTACTGCTCGCAGGCTTTCTCTAGTAGTGGCGAACGGGGGCTGCTCTTCGTTGTGGTGCGTGGGCTTCTCATTGTGGTGGCTTCTCTTGTTGCGGAGCACGGGCCCTAGAGCGCGTGGGCTTCAATAGCTGTGGCGTGCGGGCTCAGTAGTCGTGGCTCGCGGGCTCTAGAGTGCAGGCTCAGTAGTTGTGGCACACGGGCTTAGTTGCTCTGTGGCATGTGGGATCTTCCCGGACCAGGGATCGAACCCACGTCCCCTGCATTGGCAGGCAGAATCTTAACCACTGCGCCACCAGAGAAGTCCGGGAAAGCAGAATTCATAAAAGAAAAAGGGAATAAATTTTAGTACAACGATACTGAAAAGAGATTCACCAAACTAAATCTATCTAAAGTAAAAACTCAAAAGGCCAAGTTTAAAGAGTATTTGCCATCTATGTCACAGACGATGGGCTAATTTCCCAAATAAGAAAATAGTCTTTTATTGAACCGTTTTTGGAAAAAGGAACAAAGGCCTCTCTTTGTTTATGATAACACCAGCTGCTGTAACAGAGGACCTCCCAAATCTCAGTGGCCTTTTCACTCTAGAAATGTTTCTTGCCCACGTAAAATCCAAATGCAAGCAGGCTTGGGAGGCTTGGCTCTGCTTTCTGAACTTATTCGGGGACCAACTGACGGAAGAATCTCTGCCACTTTCAGCATTTGGCTGCATTGGTCACTCTGGTGTGAACAGTTTGCCAGCAGATGGGGCAAGAAAGAGAATAGGAGGATGTCACAGGAGGCCTTTAGGAGTCAGGCTGGTCAATGTTGTACATCACTTAGGTCCACTTTCCCTTGGCCAGGACTCAGTCCATAGGCCACAGTTAGGTTCTGGAAGGCTGGGGAACTCGAGGAAGTAAAGGAACAGGTTTGGAGAAGAGCTACTCAGTCTCTGCTACTGGTATGACAAATACGTTCACGGGAGGGAAAATACAAAACGCCTCTAAATATGTTTTTAAAATCCCCAGCCTTGTTCATAATAAGGCAAATGTGTATTTTAACTACAGTAAGATAGCACTCATTATTTATCATGTTGCCCAATCTACTGTTTGAAACACACTCTTTTGGTGAGGATGTGGGGAAACAGAAATGCTCCTGCATTGTTAGTGAGGGTGTGAATTGATACAACGCCTGGAGAGGGCAATTTAGCAATATCTGTCAAAATCATGTGTGCATTTTCCCTTTGATCCAGAAATCCTACTTCTATGATTTTATCCACTGGATGTACTTGCACATGTGTGGCATGATGACACATGTAAGCTTATTCAATGCAGATTTGTCTGTGATAACATAAGATTGGAAAAACCATAAGTGTCCATCAGTAGCAGACTGGTAAATAAATAAAAGTGAGTACATCTATATAAAAGGGTACCACGCAGCTATTTAAGAAAAAAGAATGTTATTTAGCTTAGTGGTTAAGTGTACGTTCTGGAACTACACTGCGTGGGTCCAATCCTGATTCTCCCCATTTTTAGCCATGTTACCTTTGACAAGTTATTCACATTCTGTGTGCTTTAGTTTCTTCATCGATAAACAAGGATAATATTTACTTCATTGGGTATGATGAGGGTTAAGCCAACAGGTTTAAAGCACTTAAAACAATGGCATGACAAGCACTCTCTAACTTTTCCCTCATTGTGATCACGCAGAAAGGTCTCCAAGATACATTAGAAATGGAAAAATTCAGGCCCAGACTCTGTTTGGTATTTAACCACTTGCATATAAAGAGGAGTGGTTGAAATACATATATATGCTTGTATATGCGCAATATAAAAGGAAGTATATATAAGAACCTGGTGGAAAAGTGTTGTTGCCTTTGGGGAGGAGAACTGTATGATTCTACAACTGGGGTGAGAGGCATACTTTTTTAAAAAATTTATTTATTTTTGGCTGCGTTGGGTCTTCGTTGCCGCGTGCAGGCTTTCTCTAGTTGCAGCGAGTGTGGGCTACTCTTTGTTGTGGTGCGCGGGCTTCTCATTGCGGTGGCTTCTCTTGTTGCAGAGAACAGGCTCTGGCGTGCAGTCTTCAGTAGATGGGGCATGCGGGCTTCAATAGTTGTGGCTCGCAGGCTCTAGAGCGCAGGCTCGGTAGTTGTGGCGCACAGGCTTAGTTGCTCCGAGGCATGTGGGATCTTCCCGGACCAGGGCTCGAACCCATGTCTCCTGCACTGGCAGGCGGATTCTTAACCACTGCACCACCAGGGAAGAACCAAGAGGCATACTTTTGACTGTATGTTTTGAAAGTTTTGAATTTTATACTGTGCGTGTGTATCACCTCTTCATTTTTTTCCTTTTTCTTTTTGTTAAAGGCAAGAAGAAAAGAAAAAGCAATAACATGGGCTTTGGAGCTATGCAAACTGAATTTGTGACCTTTTCTACCACGCAGGTCCAACTATATAAGGAGGGGCCTAATGCAAAATGAAAATGTGGGGCTTCTCATTCAAAAAGGCAGTGAAGGGACTTCCCTGGCTGTCCAGTGGTTAAGAATCCACCTTCCAATGTAGGGGACTCAGGTTCAATCCCTGGTCAGGGAACAAGATTCGACATGCCGCAGGGCAACTAAGCCCATGTGCTCTAGATCCCGCGCGCCGCAACTACTGAGCCTGCGTGCCACAACTACTGAGCCCACGCACCACAGCAAAAGATCCTGCATGTCACAATGAAGATCCCGTGTGCCGCAACTAAGACCCAACGCAGCCAAATAAATAAATATTTTAAAAAATTGTTATTGCCCCCCCTTTCTCCCACAGTCTCTCTGTTGACCTGCCATGGTGTTTTGTATTTGCTGTTTAATGCCACGAAGGTCCTCACAGGTATCTTGGGCCCCCCACCTCTGGACCTGGCACTCTCCACCCTGCCCCTT
The DNA here is from genome assembly GCF_949987515.2 of Delphinus delphis. Classification (NCBI taxonomy): domain Eukaryota; kingdom Metazoa; phylum Chordata; class Mammalia; order Artiodactyla; family Delphinidae; genus Delphinus; species Delphinus delphis. The sequence continues at coordinate 82,923,063 of NC_082704.1, forward strand.
CCTGTACACACACCCAGGCCCCCACCATGTGTGCCATTAGTTAACTTCTCTGGGGCTTCAATCTCTTCATCAGCAAAACGGAGGTTTTAGAAAATACACAAAACCTCAGTGAGATTTTTTTGAAACTTCAGTGAGATTTTATGTGTAAAGTGCTTAGCATATTACTTGATACCATGCCACAAATCATTACATGTTGAATATAACTATTAAATTACTAATGAGACTATAATTTGTATTATGTTAGGAAAAATGAATAGGTATATCAGAATTCTCATCATTAAGTACTTTATTAAAATAACGTACGGTGGTATAATGAACACATACAAACATCACAACAGGTAGAAACATCGACCACTGTAGATTAAACAGGAGTGTTCCTCCTACAGTTTTAGGTGGAGTAATGTGTCCCATTCCATCCCCAAAGCTGTCACCCGTCCCTAAAACTGTCAGCTATTCACCCATCTGCAGATAATATCAGCAAGTTCAGAACGAAGCATCTGACCATCATGAATCCATTTGGGGAAAAATTGGTCCTGATGAGACACATGTGGTTCACAGAAGCTGGATCAAGTACCTGAGTTCCCATGGCAACCAAGGATCTCAAGGAACTCTGTCTCCCATAGAAAATGCAGGGTGAGGCTTTCTCGAAGAGGTAGGCCTGGAAGTTGCTGGGAAGGGTTGGTGCCTCTCTCCACTTTACACCAGGCCCACATCCTTTCTACATACAAAAACCGCCTCTTGGGGTGCCATTTTCATGCTTCCATGGAGGACCAGTGCCCATGGGTTCAGACATCTTCTGTGTCCCCAGCCCAGAACATCATCCTCCTTGCCTCCACCTGTCCTTCCTTCCTCATGGGGTTGGGTGCTTCTTTTCACTCAGCAAAGTACCACTGTCTCTGTACATACTCTCTCACTGGAGTTATCCCGGGGTGTGTTACATTCCCCTGCCCCATTAATAGGGTGACCAGGTGGGGCAGTAGCTGCAGGGGAGTGTGGGGGTCAACACAGGAGAAATTATAGCAGGTTTGTAGCCTGATGGGAATGATCATATGTGGTGTAAGGCCGTGACTCAGTGTTAGTTTTCTCCATGTGATGAGCAGTTTCTCCAAATGTTGCCCTTTTCAACAACACAGGGTTGGAAGAGGAAGTCCACCATGCACCCTGAGTGTTCCTTTGTGGTTTTGCTGGGTATGCCAAGAATTTAAAGCCCTAACCACTCTTAACCAGGGAGATTTCTCAGGGTTTTATTTGTACTGAGCAATCCTGAGGGATAAGGTAACACCTCCCGCAAAGAGCAGGATTGCTTCTGCTCACTACAAAAGCAGTAAGTCTCCCAAGCTCAGGGCCCCCTCCTGTATCACAGCTTTCTGCATGTGCAGGCATCCAGGTAAGTCTACCTTCATCGCCCCCAGGGGACTTTGGGCACATGTAGCACTGGTGCAGACCTGTTGCTCTGGCTACTGCTTTTGCTGCGAGTGTAAAGTCCTTTGTCTCTCACTCAGGAGTCTTCTGTCTTCTGCCAGGATCTGTCAACCTGTGGCAAATTAACTTGTGAACTTGCAAGCAGGATAAAATCTCAGACCCTCCACTGTCCTTGACACACAGATTTAAGTACATCATGCCTCTGTTTCCTTTGGCTTTAAGATAAGGGACAAGTTAGCCAACATGGTCTTCCAGGCCCTGACTGGCCCGGCCCTGCCTACCTCTCCAGGTTCTTGTGCCACTTTCCCCCACATCTCTCTGCTCTTTAGTCATATGAAGGAAGGAAGCAGTGGCTGATGTGTGGCACTTGCCTGATGGTTACAAGGAGGCCTCAGTGTTGCTGACAACATGTCCTGCTACTCACGGCTAAGCCCTGTTGTTCTCCTGTTGGACATAAACAACCAAATCACCCAACCCAAACTCAACTCCCATAATAGGTCCTTTCTAACGTGATCTTCCTGGCACATATTCACGGTTCCACACGTCGTTCATTTCTTCGCTGCAATGAGTAATAAATACAACTTAAATTTATCTCCCTGTGTATTCCTAGTGTTCTTTGGCTAGAAGGCATTAACATATACAATGTCAGAAGTTCTTTCAGCTTATCAAACATGGCAATTTCTTTCCTGCCGCAGGGACTTTGCACATACTGTTCTGTCTCCTAATCTCCTTATCCTTGCTGTTTCCTCTGCAGTTAATTAGTATATTTCACAAATAAGTGTCAAACATTTACATGTGTCAAGCACTGTGTTATTTACAGGGAATGCAATGGTGAGCAAAGACAGATGTCCTATATGTCCTTTTGCTTACACCTAAGCAGATAAGATAAAATTTATTCCAATATCACAGTAATGAATATAAAATTCAAAAATGATTTAATTGCTCTGATGATAAGAAGCGCACTTCTTGTGGGTTCATGATAATAGGAATCTAATCTAGACTTGTGGGTGGGGGATGACTGAGTAGCACTACAGATGAAATATGAACGATAAAGGTACATTAATTAATGGCTTAACAGTCCTGACTGCAGGTATAGCACGTACAAAGACCCTATGGTCCAAGAAATTGCAACAGGTTTAAGGGGCTGGAATGGGTTTATATGACTGGAGAGCAAAGGACAAGTAGGAGAGTGTTGTGAGATTGGGAGGCAAAAGAAATATAATGGCTGAGCATAGTGGTTTGTGTAATAGGACTCCCTGCATTTGGCCCTTAGTTCTCTCACTAACTGTGTATCAGGGGTAAGTTACTGAACCTCTCTGTGTCTTACCTGTATTAGGGGCATGATTAAAAACTGCCTTAGATGGTTTTTATGAGAATTCAGTGCCATAATGCCTCTAAGGCACATAGAACCATAAAAACTGATTACAGACAATATTCAATGAATGTTAACTGTTATTATTTTGACTATGGTGATTAGGTAAGGATGGCATGGCTGGGACTAGGGTGAGATAATAGCAGGGCAAAATTAAAAGAGGCACTCACTTCTTGTGCTGACCTATACTTGGACTACTCTGCGTTTGAGCATTCCCTTAACATTTTGCATGCTATGTGCCCATTTTGTCCCACCTATTCCTGGCCTTTAGAGAGAGATCAGACCATTCAGACTATGTTAAAGATTTTAGTTTTTCTCCTAAGAGCTAGGAAGATTTTTCAGAGTTTTAACCAAGTAGAGTGAGTAGGACATGTATGTGACATGCTCTAATGTTTGTTTTGAAAATATCATTTGGAAAAATATGGATTGGAAGGAACCCAGGGTCAGTGTAAATAGCGGCAGTTAGGAAGCAGTTTAAATAGTGAAAGAATGACATGATGAGAACTTGGACAAGAATGGTGTAGTGGAGGTAGAAAAACATGGACAACTTTGATAAATATTTAGGAATAAAATCTATAAGACTTGGCAATGAATAGCATGTGAAAGGCAAGGGCAAAGGAGGTGGCAGGGGTGATGCTTAGATTTCTGATGTATGCAAATGATAGACTGTGAGGTGATAACATTGAAAGAGGTGATAACACTGTAAGGAAATCATATTTAGGAGGAAGAGCACACATGGTCTTGTAGAGTTTGAGGTGTCTTTGAGACACTCAATTGGATATATTGAATAGAAAGTTGGTTATTCTAGTCTGGAAGTCTGTTGGCAGTGTGGGCTGAGAAATAAACATCCTTTGTAGTTTATAGATGGTGATTAAAGATGAGGGTATGATTGGCATTACCTTAGGGAGAACATGGAGTGATAATAAGAGGCCTTAGATCCAAGCTGCCCAAAACTCAAACATTTCATGCCTAGGTAGAGGAGGATGACCTTACAAAGCAGAGAGATAAATGGCCAGAAAGTAAGAAGGACACCAGGAAATTAGCAACAGTCAATGAAAAGAAAAGACTGTTTCTAGGAGGAAAGAATGCTCCATTGTATCAGAGGAGGGAGGAAGGGCAAGGAATTGAATGAAGATTGGAAATTTTTCACTGCCTTTAGCAACCCAGATGTGACTGGTTATATTAGGTAGTGAGAGTTGTTGCAGGGAGTGATGGAGTCAAAGTTAGATGTGAGCTGAGAGGTAAGAAGTAGGTGGAATAATGACAACAGAGCCATTTCTTTCAAGACATCTGGCTGTGAAAGGAGGGAGAACAGGCACTTTTTAGAGGGTTCATAAATTCAGTGAAGGGTGATTCGAAAAAAGAATTTGCCAAGTTTAAATTTTCAACATTTTATTGTTTACTCTGGTGCCAGGCATTGCACTAAACACTTTACATACGTTATGACATTTAATATTTACTACAGTCTAATGATAGAGGGATTATTATCTCCATTACATAAATGAAAAAGCAGAGGCTCAGAGGGGTTAAGTGCCTAAAGCCACACTGCATCTGAGTGGCAAGGTAAGATGCCAAAGCCAGTGTGACACCAATTCCTGTGCACTTAACCACTGCAGTAATCCATATCTCTTCTGTTGAATTTCATCTGTGCCTCCCTGATTCCTTCAATTCTGCCTGTCCTTCCTCTACTTCAGCTATCTAAGAAATTTGAGGTAACCAAAGGAATACCGAGAAAGCCAGACCTCCCAGCATCCTAGAGAGACACTGGAAGTTCTTTGAATTGGAGGCAGTGGGAAGGAGGAGCAACACTTTCGGTGGTGTCTCTGCACTTTCGGGCTCTGGTCAATTTTGGGGGGGGGTGACCTGCTACTCGCTGCAGCAGATTTTTTTTTTAACACCAAGGGTGGAGGACGGCTATTTGTCCAGAGAACTTGTGTGTTTCGGGGAGGGGGGCGGGGAGAACGGACGCTTGGAGATTTTTTTCTGGCTGCTCTAACTCCTGAGGGGCTGTCGCCAAGCTCAGGGACATAATCATGTACTCTTCTATAAACCAGGGCGATTCCTTCCCAGGTCTCACTCACATCAAAGGGGAGTAACGACAGCGAGAGGAGGGCTTCACCCTGAGCCTGGCTTTTTTGAGCTGAGGACAGAATGCCAACACCTGTTTAGATGGGATTCCTATTTTTAAAAGGGGGCTCCTAAAATGGATCTCTTGGTGTCCTTTCAGCCTACACTTAGCCACGGCTCTCTTGTAAGTTCTGAGGACCCACAAGGAATCAGTGCCTGTCTCTGACTTCTTGTTATCTTACAGCCAGGAAGGGACATGCACATTGATCAAAAACAACATTTGTGTCTCTCTTAGTCTCTGCTCTATCTCTAACACCTCAAACAGCTCTAATTTTATTAAATAAATGAAATAATTGTTGAAAAAGTGACACACATATGTTTAAATTATAATAATAACACGATTTATTGAGTGCTTGTTGTGTGTCAAGCACTAAGTGTTTTATATGTATTCATTCATTATGGTATGTGATAACAGGGAAAGGCACCTAGTACTTTAACAGGGTGACCTGACCTAGTTTGAGGGGTCAGTGAAGACCTCCGCAACGAAAGTCACTTGCACTGTGATTTGAAGAGAGAGTAGGCTTTGACTAGTTGAAAAAGGGAGTGGAGATGGAAATCATTCTAGACACAACATTACAGAAATAACAGCATTTATTAATGTCCTAGTGAAGGGGAGAGACCTTGACCAACTTGGGAGATTGAAAGAAGGCCTGTGTGGTTGGGTCATGTAGTACTTATAGGTCACATTATAGTTTGGTGTTTTTGTCTAAGAGCAGTCAAGAAAAAGAATAGATATATGTATATGTATAACAATCACGTTGCTGTACACCTGAAACTAACACAACATTGTAACTCAACTCTACTCCAATATAAAATAAAAATTTAAAAAAGATTTAAATTAGAGTATGATATCAGTTTTGCAGAAAATTCTGTCAACATTATAAATAACAGATAGAAGAGCAGGGCTGATGTGAGTAGATCAATAAGGAAAATATTGTAGTAATTCAGGTATGGCATGATGGTCAACAGTGATAGTAGAGATGAAGAAAAGTGGAGAGATTTAAGATGTTTAGGAGCTAAAGTCAGCAGAACTTAATGTTGGAGAGAATGTCAGAGACGACTTCCAGGCCTGGCCTGTACAGCTGGATAGATGGTGATACCATCTGCTAAGAACAGGGGAGGACCAGGTGAGCATGGGACAGTGAAGATCATATCATGCAGACTTTGAGATGCTTCAGAATCAACCAAATGGCAATGTCAAGTAAGCTGAAACAGGTCAGTGATCTATCATAACTGGAGGAAAGGCAACAACTGTGGATGTAAATGCAGGTACATTTTTAGATTTGGTGGTAGAAAGTTGAGATAGTCTCTCCCGAGGACTTTTATTTTCTTGGTAAAATGGGAGGTATGGTTAGCTTCTGTAAGTGAGAGGAAAGGAGATCAGATGTTTGAGGAGTTTTTAAGTTTGAAATTGTCATTACAGGTAATTGGAGAGAAGGTGATTGCAAAAATACAGTAAAGTTACTGGACACCCTCTAGAGCTTGGCTGAGGTTGATATCTATGTTTGTAGATGTTACTGGTCTTTCTACTCATTTGAGTTTTCACCAGCAGTCTGTTGCTTCTTGACTGCAGGCCTGGGTTCATCCAGACTTTGATATGGGAAAGTTTCTGAGTTGGGTAATTGAGTAATGCAAGAGCCCTTAAATGAAGAATTGAATACAGAGGTGTGTGCACATTTGCAGGTGAAGGGAGCACATTGAGATGAGGTCTGAGTTTGAGGTGCTTGTGAAAACATCCAGGATGACATTTTAGTCTGGTGGTCTAGCTACAGGCCAGAAATATATATTTGGGAGTCACCTCAACTATAAGTGTCAAATGAAGTAATGAATTTGAATGAATTCATCCAAGGATGTAGGAAATATAGCATACAAAGAGCTGATGGCCAAGAATGGGACCTAGGGTGTAGTAGGAGATCAAAAAAGAAATTTCAGTGGCATAGGAGAGTAACCAGGAGAAGAAGTAGAATTATGGGCTTGAAAGGGGGCGTGTTGATGCTATACAGAGGTAAGGTCAGGTGAGAACTGAAATTGGAGTCCTTTGGGATTCATTAATTAGGACATCCTTGTTACCCTATTGAGAGGTGTGTCATTTAGGGCAGCTGGAGGCCCTTAGGGAGTGAAGCCAGACTGAATTAAATTGAAGAGTGAGGAAGGGAAGGGTCTTTGTTTGATGGTACTTCATTTGAAAGGAAATGAGGAAGGGAGATTGGTAATTAGAGACAGGATGCAAGGGAAGGTTATTTAGGATGGGGAATACTTAAATACATCGTTTAGAATGAAGAGAAGGGGGCATTGAAAAGGGAGAAAGTGAAAATGTAGGAGAGAGAGAATCAGACCATTTTCATCCTTCTAATCTTGTATTCTCAGAACGATCCTCCAAGGAAAGTAGTATTACCCCTGTTTTGCAAAGATGAGGCAACTGAAAGTAATTTCAGTCACTTTTCCGTGGTCACACGGCTAGTGGCTAGTAAGAGGGAGTCAGCACATGAACCCAGTTATAACTCCGAAATGGTTGCACATACCACAGTACCAAGTCACAAACACCTTGAACATTGTTCTCTCTTAGAACAAAAAAGTTGATGTAGTAGCCTCAGTACATTTTTAAAAAATTTACTCTTTTAAAGAAAACTCCCACCGCTCTGGCAAGCAATATGAGGTTCACCTTTTTTGGAATGTCAATTAATGACAGACACTCAGCTGGATGTTTCACATTCATTGTTTAATTTTCACAACATAATGGCAACATAGGTGTAATTACCACTACTTTAAAATGAGGAAAACAAGATTCACAGTGGAGACAGCTTTTGTCATACTATACTACCATTGATTTCTTTTTAAAAAAAATTTTAATGGAGTATAGTTGATTTACAAGGTTGTGTTAGCAAACACAACCTTGTGTACAGCAAAGTGAATCAGTTATACATATACATATATGCAGAATCTTTTTTATATTCTTTTCCCATATAGGCCATTACATAGTATTGAGTAGAGTTCCCTGTGCTATACCTTAGGTTCTTATTAGTTATCTACTTTATATATAGTATTGTGTATATGTCAATCCCAGTCTTCCAGTTTATCCCTCCCCCCCTTACCCCCGGTAACCATAAGTATGTTTTCTACGTCTGTAACTCTATTTCTATTCTGTAGATAAGTTCATTTGTACCCTTTTTTAGATTCCACATATAAGCAACATACCATTGATTTCTTTGTTTAATTCTATTTCACCTGTATACCAGTGTTTCTCAAAAGTCTCTACAAATTAGTGGACAATAAATTATACTTTTATATAAACTTTATTGACATATAATCCACATACCATAAAGTTTACAAATTTAAAGTATACAATTCAATGTTTTTAGTATTATTCACAGAGCTGTGCAATCATCTCTATGATCTATTTTTACAGTGTTATAATCACCCTCAAAAGAGACCCTATATCTATTAGCAGTCACTTCTCATCCTCCACTCCTTCCTCAGGCACATACAAATCAAATTGATGACTCCATAGACTTGCCTACGCTGAACATTACATACAAATGGAATCATATAATATGTGGTCTTTTGTGATTGGCTTCTTTCACCCAGCATGTTTTTATTTATTTATTTATTTATTTATTATTATTTTTTAATGATCATTTGATTTTATTACAATGACTAGATGACTGTCACTCTTAAAAAGGAACATAAAGTGTAATAAGTTGAAATCAGTTTTTTTTGAGTACAAAGAAAGCAGTACAGTTGCAAATATTGACAATCTATAACATTATTATAAAGGCAATGGATTAAAAAACCAACCAAAATATGCTGATTATTACTTTAGTTTCAAATGCTACTTTAAATTTGGTTTAATTAAAAATCTCTACTCTTTATTGGATAAAATCTCAAATATTATAGTAATAATAACTTTTTTGTGTGTGTGTGTGATACGCGGGCCTCTCACTGCTGTGGCCTCTCCCGTTGCGGAGCACAGGCTCCGGACGCGCAGGCTCAGTGGCCATGGCTAATGGGTGCAGCCGCTCCATGGCACATAGGATCTTCCCGGACCGGGGCACGAACCCCTGTCCCCTGCATCGGCAGGCGGACTCTCAACCACTGCGCCACCAGGGAAGCCCAATAATAATACCATTTACAGAAGTAAAATATATGTCAACAATAGCACAAAGAAAGGGAAGGGGTGACTTCTCTTCTGAAGAACCTCCAGTGCCTTCCCATTTCACTAAGAGTAAAAGCCAAAGTTCTTACAAAGTACTAAAAGTCCCTATACCAACTGTCACCATAACCTCTGTCACTTCCTCTCTACTATTCTTACCTCCTGCTCACTGTGCTCCAATCACACTAACCTTTTGGGCTGTTCCAAGAGAATCCTGGGCAAACTCCCACCTTAGGGCCTGAGCACTGGTGGCTGCCTATGGCCAGAAGGCACTCACACCCAGATGACCAGAGGCTAACACAATTCTAAATGAGGCCCGCCCAGACAAATCTATTTATAGTTGTAATTCGTGAAAGCATCTCCAGCTCCCTTGCCCTCTATATTTTTCAGAGCACATATCACCCTTGAACATACTATATAACTTCCTTGTTTAAATGGAATTCATTATTTATTTTTGTTTCCCCCTGTTAGAATATAAGCACCAAAACAGTATGGATCCTCTCTGTTTGCTTTTTTTTTAAACATCTTTATTGGACTATAGTTGCTTTAAAATGTTGTGTTAGTTTCTGCTTTAAAACAAAGTGAATCAGCTATACATATACATATATCCCCATATCTCCTCACTCTTGCGTCTCCCTCCCAACCTCCCTATCCCACCCCTCTAGGTGGTCACAAAGCACCGAGTTGATCTCCCTGTGCTATGCGGCTGCTTCCAACTAGCTATCTATTTTATATTTGGTAGTGTATGTGTGTCCATGGCACTCTCTCATTTCATCCCAGTGTACACTTCCCCCTCCCCGTGTCCTCAAGTCCATTCTCTATGTCTGTGTCTTTATTCCTGTCCTGCCCCTAAGTTCTTCATAACCACTTTTTTTTATATTCCATATATATTTGTTAGCATACAGTATTTGTTTTTCTCTTTCTGACTTACTTCACTCTGTATGACAGACTCTAGGTCCACCCACCTCACTACAAACAAATCAATATCGTTTTTTTTTTATGGCTCAGGAATATTCCATTGTATATATGTGCCACATCTTCTTTATCCATTCATCTGTAGATGGACACTTAGGTTGCTTCCATGTCCTGGCTCTTGTAAATACAGCTGCAGTGAACATTGTGGTACATGACTCTTGTTGAATTATGGTTTTCTCAAGTGATATGCCCAGTAGTGGGATTGCTGGGTCATATAGTAATTCTAATTTTAGTTTTTTAAGGAACCTCCATACTGTTCTCCATAGTGGCTCTATGAATTTACATTCCTACCAACAGTGCAAGAGGGTTCCCTTTTCTCCACACCCTCTCCAGCATTTATAGTTTGTAGATTTTTTGATGGTGGCCATTCTTACTGGTGTGAAGTGTTACCTCATTGGAGTTTTGATTTGCATTTCCCTAATGATTAGTGATGTTGAGAATCTTTTCATGTGTTTGTAGGCAATCTGTATATCTCCTTTGGAGAAATGTCTATTTAGGTCTTCTGCCCATTTTTAGATTGGGTTGTTTGTTTTTTGATATTGAACTGCATCAGCTGCTTCTATATTTTGGAGATTAATCCCTTGTCAGTTGCTTCATTTTCAAATATTTTCTCCCATTCTGAGGGTTGTCTTTTGGTCTTGTTTATGGTTTCCTTTGCTGTGCAAAAGCTTTGAAGTTTCATTAGGTCCCATATGTTTATTTTTGTTTTTATTTCCATTTCTCTACGAGGTGGGTCAAAAAGGATATTGCTGTGATTTATGTCATAGAGTGTTCTGCCTATGTTTTCCTCTAAGAGTTTTATAGTGTCTGGTCTTACATTTCGGTCTTTGATCCATTTTGAGTTTATTTTTGTGTATGGTGTTAAGAAGTGTTCTAATTTCATTCTTTTACATGTAGCTGTCCAGTTTTCACAGAAGCTCTTATAGAAGGGGCAGTCTTTTCTCCATTGTATATTCTTGCCTCCTTTATCAAACATAAGGTGACCATATGGGTGTGGGTCTATCTGTGGGGTTTCTATCCTGTTCCACTGATCTATATTTCTATTTTTGTGCCAGTACCATAATGTTTTGATTACTGTAGCCTTGTAGTATAGTCTGAAGTCAGGGAGCCTGACTCCTCCAGCTCCATTTTTCATTCTCAAGATTGCTTTGGATATTCGGGGTCTTTGATGTTTCCATACAAATTGTGAAATTTTTAGTTCTAGTTCTGTGAAAAATGCCAGTGTTAGTTTGCTAGGGATTGCACAGAATCTGTAGATTGCTTTGGATAGTAGAGTCATTTTCACAATGCTGATTCTTCCAATCCATGTACATGGTGTACCTCTCCATGTATTTTTATCATCTTTAATTTCTTTCATCAGTGTCTTATAAGTTTCTGCATACAGGTCTTTTGTCTCCTTAGGTAGGTTTATTCCTCAATATTTTATTCTTTTTGCTGCAATGGTAAATGGGAGTGTATTCTTAATTTCACTTTCAGATTTTTCATAATTAGTGTATAAGAATGTAGGAGATTTGTGTGCATTAATTTTTTATCCTGCTATTTTACGAAGTTCATTGATTAGCTCTAGTAGTTTTCTGGTAGCATCTTTAGGATTCTCTATGCATAGTATCATGTCATCTGCAAACAGTGACACTTTTACTTCTTCATTTCCAATTTGGATTCCTTTTATTTCTTTTTCTTCTCTGATTGCAGTGGCTAACACTTCTAAAATTATGTTGAATAATATTGCTGACAGTAGGCAACCTTGTCTTGTTCCTGATCTTAGAGGAAATGGTGCTCTTTTTCAACTTTGAGAACAATGTTGGCTGTGGGTTTGTCATATATGGCCTTTATGATGTTGAGGTAGGTTCCCTCTATGCCTACTTTCTGGAGGGTTTTTATCATAAATGGTTGTTGAATTTTCTCAAAAGCTTTTTCTGCATCTATTGAGATGATCATATGGTTTTAGTCCTTCAGTTTTTTAATATGTTGTATCACATTGATTGATTTGTGTATATTGAATAATCCTTGCATTCCTGGGATAAACCCCACTTGATCATGGTGTTTGATCCTTTTAAAGTGCTGTTGGATTCTGTTTGGTAGTATTTTGTTGAGGATTTTTACATCTATGTTCATCAGTGATGTTGTCCTGTAGTGTTCTTTCTTTGTGATATCTTTGTCTGGTTTTGGTATCAGGGGATGGTGGCCTTGTAGAATGAGTTTGGAAGTGTTCCTCCCTCTGCTATATTTTGGAAGAGTTTGAGGAGGATAGGTGTTAGCTCTTCTCTAAATGTTTGATAGTATTCACCTGTGAAGCCATCTGGTCCTGGGCTTTTATTGGTTGGAAGATTTTAAATCTCAGTTTCAGTTTCAGTGCTTGTGATTTTTCTGTTTATATTTTCTATTTCTTCCTGATTCAGTTTTGGCAGGTTGTGCATTTCTAAGAATTTGTCCATTTCTTCCAGGTTGTCCATTTTTTTAGCATATAGTTGCTTGTAGTAATCTCTCATAATCCTTTGTATTTCTGCAGTGTCAGTTGTTACTTCTCCTTTTTCATTTCTCATTCTGTTGATTAGAGTTCTCCCTTTTTTTCTTGCTGAGCCTGGCTAGTGTTTTAAAATTTTTGTTTATCTTCTCAAAGAACCAGCTTTTACTTTTATTGGTCTCTGCTCTTATTTCCTTCATTTCTTTTTCTTTATTTCTGATCTGATCTTTATGATTTCTTTCCTTCTGCTAACTTTGGGCTGTTCTTCTTTCTTTAATTACTTTAGGTATTAGATTAGGTTGTTCATTTGAGATGTTTCTTGTTTCTTGAGGTTGGATTGTATTGCTATATATTACCCTCTTAAAACTGCTTTTTCTGCATCCCATAAATTTTGGGTCGTCGTGTTTTCATTGTCATTTGTTTCTAGGTATTTTTTTCTTTCCTCTTTGATTTCTTCAGTGATCTCTTGGTAATTTTGTAGTGTATTGTTTAGCCTCCCTGTGTTTGTAGTTGTTGCAGTTTTTTTGCTATTTGCTAACTAGTTTCATAGCATTGTGGTCATAATGTGGGAATGTGGGATCTTCCCGGACCGGGGCACAAACCCGTATCCTCTGCATCGGCAGGTGTACCCTCAACCACTGTGCCACCAGGGAAGCCCCGATTTCTCCTTTTATGGCTGTTAGCATTTGCCTTATGTATTGAGGTGTTCCTATTTTGGGTGCATAAATATTTCCAATTGTTATATCTTCTTCTTGGATTGATCCCCTGATCATTATGTCGTGTCCTTCTTTGTTTCTTGTAATAGTCTTTATTTTAAACTCTATTTTGTCTGATATAAGAATTGCTACTGCAGCTTTCTTTTGATTTCCATTTGCATGGAATATCTTTTTTCATCCCCTCACTTTCAGTCTGTATGTGTCCCTAGGTCTGATGTGGGTCTCTTGTAGACAGTGTATATATGGGTCTTGTTTTTGTATCCATTCAGCCAGTCTATTTCTATTGGTTGGAGCATTTAATCCATTTGCATTTAAGGTAGTTATCCATATGTGTGCCTATTACCGTTTTCTTAAATGTTTTGGGTTTGTTTTTGTAGGTCTTTTCCTTCTCTTATGTCCTGCCTAGAGAAGTTCCCTTAGCATTTGTTGTAAAGCTGGTTTGGTGGTATGAATTCTCCTTACTTTTGCTTATCTGTAAAGGTTTTAATTTCTCTGTCGAATATGAATGAGATCCTGCTGGGTATTGTAATCTTGGTTTTAGGTTTTTCCCTTTCCTCACTTTAAATATGTTCTGCCACTCCCTTCTGGCTGCAGAGTTTCTGCTGAAAGATCAGTCTTTAACCTTATGGGGATACCCTCAGATGTTATTTGTTGCTTTTCCCTTGATGCTTGTAAGTTTTTTTTTTTTTTTTTGGATTTAAGTTTTGATAGTTTGATTTATGTGTGTCTTTGTGTCTTTCTCCTTGGATTTATCCTCTATGGAACTCTCTCTGCTTCCTGGACCTGATTATTTCTTTTCCCATGTTAGGGAAGTTTTCAACTATAATCTCTTCAAATATTTTTTCAGACCATCTTTCTCTTCTTCTTCTGGGACCCCTATAATTCAAATTTTGGTGTGTTTAATGTTGTCCCAGAGATCTCTGAGACTGTCCTGAAATCTTTTCATTCTTTTTACTTTATTTTCCTCTGTGGTAGCTATTTCCACCATTTTATCTTCCAGGTCAGTTATCCGTTTCTCTACCTCAATGTTTTGCTATTGATATTTTGTAGAGAATTTTTTGTTTCATTTATTTTTTTTGTCCATCATTGTTTGCTCTTTAGTTCTTCTAGTCCTTGTTAAACATTTCCTGTATTTTTTCCATTCTATTTCCAAGATTTTGGATCATCTTTACTATCAGTACTCTGAATTCTTTTTCAGGTAGACTGCTTATTTCTTCATTTTTTTGGTCAGGTGGGTTTTTGCATTGCTCCTTCATCTGCTGCATATTTCTCTGTCTTCTCATTTTGTTCAACTTGCTGTGTTTGGGGTCTCCTTTTCGCAGGCTGCATGTTCGTAATTGCCATTGTTTTCTGTGTCTGCCCGCAGTGGGAGACTTTGGTTCAGTGGCTTGTGTAGGCTTCCTTGTGGATGGGACTGGTGCCTGTGTTCTGGTGGGTGAGCCTGGGTCTTGCCTTTCTGGTGGGCAGGGCCATGTCTGGTGGTGTCTGTGAACTTAGTATGATTTTAGGCACTCTCTCTGCTAATGGGTGGAGTTGTGTTCCTGTCTTGCTAGTTGTTTGGCATGGGGCGTCCAGCACTGAAACTTGCTGGCCGTTGGGTGGAGCTGTGTCTTAGTGTTGAGACAGAGATCTCTGGGAGATCTCTGACCAATTCATATTACTTGGGGCTGGGAGGTCTCTGGAGGTCCACTCTCTTGAACTTGGCTGTCTCACCTCAGAGTCTCAGGCCTGACACAAGACTGGAGCACCAAGACCCTGTCAGCCACACGGCTCAGAAGAAAAGGGATAAAAAAAGAAAGAAAAATAAATAAATTTAAAAGAATAAAAGAAAATGATTTTTAAAACTTGAAAAATTAATAAAATAAAAACATTAAAATTGTAATAAAAAGAGAACAATCAAACCAATAAACAAATCCACCAATGAAAATAAACACTAAAAACTATACTAAGATAAACATAAAAATCGGAAACAAGTCAGTCACAGACATGAAACCCCAAGTCTACAGTTACTCCCAAAGTCCACTGCCTCAATTTTTGGTTGATTCATTGTCTATTCTGGTATTCCACAGATGCTGGGTACCTCAAGTTGACTGTGGGCATTTAATCCGCTCCTCCTGAGGCTGCACGGAGAAATTTGCCTTTCTCTTCTTTGTTTGCACAACTCCTGGTGTTCAGCTTTGGATTTGAACCCATCTCTGCATGTAGGTGGCCTGAGGGCATCTGTTCTTCTCTCAGACAGGACGGGGTTCAAGCGGCAGATGATTCTGGGGCTCTGGCTCACTCAGGCTGGGGGAGGGAGGGGTACGGATGCGGGGTGAGCCTGTGGCGGCAGAGGCCAGCATGACTTTGCACCAGCCTGAGGCATGCCATGCATTCTCCTGGGGAAGTTGTCCCTAGAGCATGGGACCCTGGCAGTGGTGGGCTGCACAGGCTCCTAGGAGGGGAGGTATGGATAGTGATCTGTGCTTGCACACAGGCTTCTTGTTGGCTGCAGCAGCAGCCTTAGCATCTCATGCCCGTCTCTTGGGTCCATGATGATAGCTGTGGCTTGCGCCTGTCTCTGGAACTCCTTTAAGTGGCGCTCTTAATCCCCTCTCCTCATGCACCAGGAAACAAAGAGGCAAGAAAATGTTTGTGTGTAGGTTGCCCTCAGGTATCTGTTTCTACCCAGACAGGATGCAGTTGAAGCAGCAGCTGATTAGGGGGCTCTGGCTCACTTATGCTGGGGGGAGGGTGGGGTACGGTAGTTATAATTGGAAAGCAGGGTGAGCCTGCAGTGGCAGAAGCCCGTGTGATGTTGCAACAGCCTGAGGCACACCATGTGTTCTCCCGGGGAAGTTGTCCCTGGATCATGGAACCCTGCCAGTGGCAGGCTCCCAGGCTCCCAGGGTGGGGGAGTGGGTGTGTGGATAGTGACATGTGCTTGCACACTGGATTCTTGATGGCTACAGCAGCAGCGTTAGCATTTCATGCCCGTCTCTGGTGTCAGAGCTGATAACCTGTCTCTGAAGCTCTTTTAGGCATTGCTCTGCCTTCTGTGGGCAGACAAGGTAGGAATCCCCTGTCCTCGTGCACCCCAAAACAATGGTCTCTTGACTCTTAGGCAAGTCCAGACATTTTCCCGAATTCCCTCCCAGTTAGCTTTGGTGCACTAGCCCCCCTCAGGCTCTGTTCTCGAAGCCAGCCACAGTCCTCTTCCGGGGATCTGACCTCTGAAGCCCAAGCCTCAGCTCCCAGCCCACATCCACCCCAGCGGGTGAGCAGACAAGCCTCTCGGGCTGTTGAGTGCTGGTCGGCACTGATCCTCTGTGCGGGAATCTCTATGATTTTCCCTCTGCAGCCCTATTGCTGTGCTCTCCTCCATGGCTCTGAACCTTCCCCCCACCACCCACCTCCTGTCTCTGCCAGTGAAGGGGCTTCCTAGTGTGTGGAAACTTTTCCTTCTTCACAGCTCCCTCCCAGAGATGCATGTCTTGTCCCTATTCTTTTGTCTCTGTTTTTTCTTTTTTCTTTTGGCCTACCCAGGTATGTGGGGTTTTTCTTGCCTTTTGGGAAGTCTGAGGTCTTCTGCCAGCATTCAGTAGGTGTTCTGTAGTAGTTGTTCCATTTGTCAAAATATATATATTTTTTAATTAATTTATTTATTTTTGCTGTGTTGGGTCTTCGTTTCTGTGCGAGGGCTTTCTCTAGCTGTGGCAAGGGGGGACCACTTTTCATCATAGTGTGCAGGCCTCTCACTATCGTGGCCTCTCTTGTTGCGGAGCACAGGTTCCAGACGCGCAGGCTCAGTAGTTGTGGCTCACAGGCCTAGTCGCTCCGCGACATGTGGGATCCTCCCAGACCAGGGCTCGAACCCGTGTCCCCTGCATTAGCAGGCAAATTCTCAACCACCACCTCATTAGCAGGCTAATTCTCAACTGCGCCACCAGGGAAGCCCTGTCGAAATATTTTTGATATATTTGTGGGGAGTAAGGTGATCTCCACATCTCACTCCTCCTCTACCTTGAAGGTCTCCCCTAGCATGTTTTTAAAATTCACCCATATTATGGTATGTATCAGTACTTTATTCCTTTTTATTGCTGAGCAATACTCCATGGAATGAATGTGCCATATTCCATCCATCCATTCATCAAGTGATGAATACTTGGGACACTTACAACCTTTGGCTACTATGAATATTGATACTATGAATATATGTGTACAAGTTTTTGTTTGGATGTATGTTTTTGTTTTTCTTTAGTAGATACCTAAGAGTGGGCTTGGGTTATATGGAAACTCTATGTTTCAAGTTTTGAGGAACTGCCAAACTGTTTCAAAAGAGGATGCACTATTGTATGCTCCTGCTGGCAATCTGAGGGTTGTAATTTCTCCACATCCTTGTCAACAATTGTTACTGCCTGTCTTTTTAATTATAAGCATCCCAGTGGACAGGAAGTGGCATCTCATTGTAATTTTGATTTTCAATTCCCTAGTGGCTGATGATGAGCACATTTTCATGTGCTCATTGGCCATTTATATAACCTCTTTGGCAAAATATCTATGCAGATTCTTTATTCATTTAAAAAAAATTAGGGTTTTTGTCTTTTTATTATTCAGTTACATGAGTTCAGTATATATTCTGTATATGTCTTGTCAGAGGTGACTTGCAAATTTTTTCTGTGAATTGTTTTTTCACTTTCTTGATTTTGTCCTTCGAAACATGAAGGTTTTTCATTTTGATAACATCCAATTTATTTTTTCTTTTCTTGCTTGTGCTTTGGTGTCACATGTAAGGAGCCTTTGCCTAACCCAAGGTCACAAAGATTTACTCTTATTTTTTCTTTTAAGATTTTTACAGTT
Source organism: Delphinus delphis (assembly GCF_949987515.2). Classification (NCBI taxonomy): domain Eukaryota; kingdom Metazoa; phylum Chordata; class Mammalia; order Artiodactyla; family Delphinidae; genus Delphinus; species Delphinus delphis. The sequence goes on from NC_082704.1 coordinate 82,941,128, forward strand.
TTAGCTTTTATATTTATATCTTTGATCAATTTTAAGTTAGTTTTTGTATGTGGATGAGGTAGGAATCCAATTCATTCTTTTGTATGTGTATATCCAGTTGTCCCCTATCATTTGTTGAAGAGACTATTCTTTCCCCATTGATTTTTCTGGGTACATTTGTTAAAAATCAATTGACCATAAATGTAAGAATTCATTTATGGACTCTTAATTCTATTTATTTCATCAATCTATATGTCTGTCCTTATGCCAGTACATTGTCTTGCTTACTGTAGCATTGTAGTAAGTTTTGAAATCAGGTAGTGTGAATGAATTCTCCAACTTTGTTCTTTTTCCAGATGATTCTGGATACTCTTTGTCTTTTGCATTTCTCTATGAATTTTAGGATCAATTTCTTTTTAAAGATCCAGGTAGGATTTTCATTGAAGCTGTATATCAATTTGAGGAGTATTGCCATCTTAACAATATTAAGTCTTCTGGTTCACGATCATGAGATAACTTTTAATTTATTTAAATCTTTAATTTATTTCAACAGTGTTTTGTAGTTTTTAGTGTACAAGTTTTGCACTACTTTTCAAAAATAGACTTTATTTTTTAGAGCAGTTTTAGGTTCATAGCAAAATTTAGTAGAAAGTACAGGGACTTTCCATATACCCTGCTCACACATAGCACAGCCCCCCCCCCACATTATCAACATCTCACAAAAGAATGGTAAATTTGTTACAACTGATGAACCACATTGACAGTTCATTATCACTCATAGTCTCTAGTTTACATTAGGGTTCATTCTTAGTGTTGTACAATCTATGGGTTTTCACAAATGTATAGTGGCATGCATCCACCATTATAGTATCATACAAAATAGTTTCACTACCCTAAAAATTTTCTGTGCTCAGCAAATTCATCCCTCCTTTCCCCCCACCCGTGGAAGCCAAAGAACTTTTTACTGTTTCCATAGTTTTGCATTTTCCAGAATGTCAGATAGTTGAATCATACAGTATGTAAATTTTCATATTAACTTCTTTCACTTAGTAATATGCATTTAAAATTCCTCCATGTCTTTTCATGGCTTGATTGCTCATTTCTTTTTAGTGCTGAATAATATTCCATTGTACCACTGTTTATTTATCCACTCACCTGCTGAAGGACATAACCTTGGTTGTCATCAGGTTTTGGAAATTATGAATGAAGCTGCTGTAAAATCTGTGCAGGTTTTTGTGTAGATGTAAGTTTTCAGCTCATTTGGATAAATACCAAGAAGGTGACTGCTGGATCTTACACAACTTTCTAAAATTTACTTCCAAGTATTTTATTCTTTTTTGATGCTATTACAAATGGAATTGTTTTCTTAATTTCATTTTTGGATTGCTTATGGCCAGTGTATAGAATTACAATTTAGTTTTGTATGTTGATCTTGTATTCTGAAACTTTGCTGAACTCGTTTATTAGTTCTCATGGTTTTTTAGTTGATTCCTTAGGATTTTTTTTTTTTTTTTTTTTTTTTTTTTGCGGTACGCGGACCTCTCACTGTTGTGGCCTCTCCTGTTGTGGAGCACAGACTCCGGACGCACAGGCTCAGCGGCCATGGCCCACGGGCCCAGCTGCTCCGCGGCATGTGGGATCCTCCTGGACCGGGGCACGAACCCGTGTCCCCTGCATTGGCAGGCAGACTCTCAACCACTGCGCCACCAGGGAAGCCCTCCTTAGGATTTTTAATGTGCTGGATTATGCCATCTTTCTTTCCAATCTGGATTCCATTCTTTCTTTTTCTTGCCTGACTTTCATGGCTAGATCTTCGAATACAATATTGAATAGAAGTGGCAAGAGGAGACATCCTTGTCTTTCCACCCCCCACCCCGATATTAGAGGGAGAACATTTAGTCTTTCACAACTAAGTATGATGATAACTGTGCCATTTTCATAGATGTCTTTATCAGGTTGAGGAAGTTTGTTTCTATTTCAAGGATGTTAAGAGTTTTTATCATGACAGGGTGTTGGATTTTAAAAGTAATTTTCCTTAAACTGTTGATATGATCATGTGGGTTTTGTCCTTTATTCTATTAATATAGTATATTATATAAATTAGATTTTAGATAATAAAACATCTTTGTATTCCTGGGATTCATCTCACTCGGTCATGGTGTACAATCTTTTTTATATATTGCTGGATTAGGTTTACTAATATTTTAGTTGAAATTATTTATGTCAATATTCATAAAGAATATTGGTCTAATTTTTTTCTTGTTATATCTTTGTTTGGTTTTGGTATCAACGAAATACTGGCCTTATAGAATGAATTGCAAAGTGTTCCTTCCTGTTCTATTTTTTTGAAGAGTTTGTGAAGGGTTAGTATTAATTCATCTTTAAACAAGTTGGTAGAATTTGATGAAGTCACCTGATCCTAGATTTTATTTTGGGGGAGTGTCTTGACTACTAATTCAATCTCTTTACTTATTATAGGTTTATTCAGATTTTGTATTTCTTTTTGAGTTAGTTTTGATAGTTTGAGAGTTTCTAAGAATGTTTATTTCATATAAGTTATGTATTTGTTGGCATACAATTGTTCATTGTATTTCCTTATGTGTTTTTTTTTCCTGTAAGATTTATTGATGATCGCTCTTTCATTCCTGATTTTAGTAATTTATGCCCTCTCTCTTTTGTTTCTTGGTCAGTCTGCTTAAAGATTTGTCAATCTTTTTGATCTTTTCAAAGAACTAACTTTGTCATTGATTTTCTCTATTGGTTTTCTTTTTCTATTTCATTTGTTTTCACTCTAGTCTTATACTAGTCTACTTTTTGCTTGCTTTTGGGCAAACTTGCCCTTCTTTTTCTAGTTTCTTAAGGCAGAAATGTACTTTGTTAAGATCTTTGTTCTTTTTTTAATATAAAAATTTGCAGCTATATATTTCCTTCTGAGCATTGCTTTAGCTGCATCCCATATATTTTGTTGTGTTTTCATTTTCATTCACCTCAAAGTATTTTCTAACTTTCCTTGTGATTTTTTTCTTTGGACCATTAATTATGTGGGAGTATTTTGTTTAATTTCCACATATTTGTGATTTTCCTAAATTTTCTTTTCCTATTTTTCTAATTTCATTACCTTGTTGTTGGAGAAGATAATTTGTATGATTTCCATCCTTTTAAATATGCAGGTATACTTCGTTTTATTGTGTTCTGCTTTATTGTGCTTTGTAGATATTGCATTTTTTTTTTACAAATTGAAGGTTTGTGGCAACCCTGCATTGTCAGATGGTGGTTAGCATATTTTAGTAATAAAATATTTTAAAATTAAGGTATAGGGCTTCCCTGGTGGTGCAGTGGTTGAGAGTCCGCCTGCCGATGCAGGGGACACGGGTTCGTGCCCCGGTCCGGGAGGATCCCACATGCCGCGGAGCGGCTGGGCCTGTGAGCCATGGCTGCTGAGCCTGCGCGTCCGGAGCCTGTGCTCCGCAACGGGAGAGGTCACAACAGTGAGAGGCCTGCGTACCAAAAAAAAAAATTAAGGTATATGCATTTTTTAAGACATAATGCTATTGCATACTTAATAGACTACGATATAGTATAAACAGAACTTTTATATGCACTGGGAAACCTGAAAATTTGTGTGGCTCTCTTTATTGTGATATTCTCCTTATTGTGGTGGTCTGGAAGTGAACCCACAATATCTCCTAGGTACAACTAGGTACTGAAGTTGTTTCTTGACCTAGCATATTATCTGTTTTAGATAATATTCTATGCACACTTGAAAAGGATGTTTATTCTGCTGTTGTTGAGTGGAGTGTTCTGTGGATATCTGTTATGTCAGTTTGGTTTACAGTGTTGCTCGTCTTCCATATCCTCGTTGATTTTCTGCCTAGTTGTTCTGTCTGTTATTGAAAGTGGGGTATTAAAATCTGAAATATTATTGTCATTATTTTCTACCTTCATTTATGTCAGTGTTTGCTTCATGTATTTTTTCTGTAGGTGCATATATGTTGCATTTGTTAATTTTTCATAATGTATTGAAACTTTTATCACTATAAAACATATTTTGTCTCTAGTAATAATTTCTCTTTAAAGTCTATTCTGTCTGATATTAACATAACCACTCCAGTTCTCTCTCTTTTTTAAAATAAATTTAGTTATTTTATTTATTTTATTTGTGGCTGTATTGGGACTTCGTTGCTGCATGCGGGCTTTCTCTAGTTGCAGCGAGTGGGGGCTACTCTTCGTTGTGTTGTGTGGGTTTCTCACTGTGGTGGCTTCTCTTGCTGCGGAGCACAGACTCTAGGAACACAGGCGTCAGTAGTTACAGCATGCAGGCTCAGTAGTTGCGGCTTATGGGTTCTAGAGCACAGGCTCAGTAGTTGTGGCACATGGGCTTAGTTGCCCTGTGGCATATGGGAGCTTCCTGGATCAGGGATTGAACCCGTGTCCCCTGCATTGGCAGGCAGATTCTCAACCACTGTGCCACCAGGAAAGCCCTGTTTTTTATATAGTGGCTTATATCTGCTAATCTCAAACTCTTAATTTATCCCTCCCACACCCCCTTTCCCCTTTGGTAACCATGAGTGTGTTTTGTGAATCTGTTTCTGTTTTGTAAATAAGTTCATTTGTATCATTTTTTAGATTCTTTGTGTAACTGATATCATATGATATTTGTCTTTCTCTTTCTGACTTACTTCACTTGGTATGATTATCTCTAGGTCCATTCATGTTGCTGCAAATTGTAATATTTCATTTTTTTTGTAGTTGAGTAATATTTCATTGTATATATACCACATCTTTTTAAGCCATATCTTCTTATTTTTTTGCTTACTTTATTGTACTTTTCAACTCCAGAATTTCTATTTGAATCTTTTAAAATTATTTATTTTTATTTTATTATTTTATTTTGCGTTACGCAGGCCTCTCACTGTTGTGGTCTCTCCCGTTGCGGAGCACAGGATCCAGACACGCAGGCTCAGTGGCCAAGGCTCACGGGCCCAGCCGCTCCGCGGCATGTGGGATCTTCCCGGACCGGGGCACGAACCCATGTCCCCTGCATTGGCAGGTGGACTCTCAACCACTGCACCACCAGAGAAGCCCTAAAATTATTTTTATCTTTTCATCATTACTCACTAATTTGGTGAGACATACTTGTCATACTTTCTTTAAATTCTTTAACCATGTGTTCTTTGAACATATTAATAATAAATTATTTAAAGTCTATGTCTACTAAGTTCAACATCTGGTCCCTCTCAGGGACATTTTCTGTTGTTGTTTTTTTCCCTGTGTATAGGGCATGTTTTCTGTTTCTTTACTTAATATTTTTTGGTTGAAAACTGGGCATTTAATATAACATATTATAACAGCTCTGATGTCAGACACCACCACAACCCTCCTTTCCAATGTTTGTTTTCTTATCTTTTATTTTCATTTTTCTTGCTGCTATTTATTTGTTTAGTGACTTTCTGAGCTGAAAGGGAGGGGTTATGGGAATGCCTTCAAGATAAAACACCACAGTTCTTACTGTCTTATTTGAGGTCAGTAGTTTCTCTTTGATAGATGATTTTCATTTTCGTCTATGAAATTGGCTGATTTCCAGTGTTCTGAAATGATTGCTTTTAGGTTTTTGGCATGAATTTCTTTGTTTCTATGGAAGAATAGGTTCACTGAGGTGCTCACTCCACCATGAAGGATGTTGACATACCACCAATACTTCTTTTTAAAAAAATTAAAATGTAATAGAATAGCATAGCAAGTATTGGTGCTTTGTATATAGTAAAGTTAGGTATTGTTTTATGAAAATTTAAAACCAAAATGTGTATATTAATTTCTTTGTAATGTTATATGTAGTTTTACTGTGGGTCCCAATTTTAAAAAAGCCTATATAACAATATTAATTTGTATGAACTTAAGTGTGCATCAGAATCATCTGGAGGGCTAGTTAAAATGCATATTTATGATCTCTCCATCATAGTTTCTGATTCAGTAGATTGAGAAGGGAGTTAGAATTTGCATTTTTAAATCAAGTTCCCATATGATGCTGATGCTTCTTCTCTGGGCACCTCATTTTGAGAACAACTGTACAAGACCAATAGTTTTCAACCCTGCTTGCAAATACAATCACCTGTGAGTGTTTTAAAATATAAAGATGTCTAGTCCCTACCCCAGACTAATTAGATTCAGATCTCTAGAAGTGGGGCACAGTGTTTCTGATGTACACAAGGAGTTTAGATCTCTGTACTAGATTGTGACCTTTTTGAGGGCAAGACTGAGTCTTTTGTCTTTTATCCTTGGTCTGACCTTGTGTAGGTGCTCAATATATGTTGAATGAATTGACTTAAAATGGCCCTAGATTTTTCTAGCAGTAGAGGACAGATTACTCTTGGAGGAGGCAAGGTTTTAAAAATGAAAGGGGCAGACAGGGCTGGTGCTTCTCCAAATGAAGAATGTTGGCTCCACTCCTTCCCGTAGCCCAGATACAAGGGGAGGCTGCAGGGTTGTGTGAGAGTTACGCCTATCAGAAATTATTCCCCAGTGCAGGAGGGATAAAGGAAACTTAAGTTCAAACATTGTTGGTGATGCCTTTTCAGCACAGGCACAGAGAAGAGCCCATCTTGGATTTCCCTGCCATGGAATTTCGGAGAAGGACTGATTTTATTCATGGCCTGTTTTTATCTACCTCAGCTCTCCCTACTCCCCAGTTTCCTTCTTTCTTCTGAAAGGAGCTGGTAACTAGGCAAAGGCTACTAATCTACTACTGATCTACTGACAGCCAGATCCCAGGTGAACAAATATTCCCTCTGCTTTTCCTTAGGTCCACCCTTGGTGCTTCAGTCTGGCCTTAGCAATTTTCTGCAACCTCTCTTTCCTGCAGGAGTCCCTATGACCCAGCTCTGTCCCTTAGGTACATAGTCTCATCCTGTTACACAGTCAACTATTTGTGGGTTATTCCCTAGGAGTCTTCCTAACAATGATGTCACTATGTTAGACAAGTGCATTGGCTCTTGTTGGTTCTGATGTATCCTCATGACATAGCCGGGAAAATGAGCACTACAAAGTAAGCCACCTACCTGAGCAATACTTCCAGACCACTGCAATAAAGCGAGTCACACAAATTTTTTGATTTCCCAGTATGAGTAAAAGTTACGTTTACACTATACTGTAGTCTGTTAAATGTGCAATAGCATTATGTCTAAATAATGTACTACCTTAATTAAAAAAGTTTATTGCTAAAAAATGCTAACCATCATCTGTGTCTTAGTGAGTTGTAATCTTTTTGCAGTAGTAACATCAAAGATCACAGATCATCATAACAAATATAATAATAATGAAAAAGTTAGAAATATTGTGAGAATTACCAAAATGTGACATACATGTAGTGAGCAAATGCTGTTAGAAAAATTGTGCCGAAAGACTTCTTCGATGAACAGTTGCCACAAACCTTCAATTTGTAAAAAAATGCAGTATCTGTGAAGTGCAGTAAAGCAAAGCACAATACAATAAGGTTTACCTGTATGCTTTTTCGACTGTGTTACATCTTTTTATAGACATTTTCCTCTCTGAGTGAGGCACATTCAGAAACTGTAACCTCTTTCCTGTCCATACGCTGCTCAGTAATGCAGAAGCTTTTGTCTTTCATTATATAATCAAGCTATGGGGTTGTCCCTGTTGTTTTAGGACATGGTGAAGTTCAAGGATGTGGTTTTATGTCTCAAAGAAGAGGAATGGAGTCAACCTGACTCCTCCCAGAGGACTCACTGTTGGGATGTGATGCTGGAGAATTACGGAAACACAGTCTCACTTGGTAACTGAAATGTAGCCTCTTCCTTGTATTCTTTTAAGATTTGGGATAGTCTTCCTTTTTCCATGCTTTATTTCTTTTTTTTTCTTTTATCAACATCTTTGTTGGAGTATAATTGCTTTACAATGGAGTGTTAGTTTCTGCTTTATAACAAAGTCAATCAGTAATACATATACATATGTTGCCATATCTCTTCCCTCTTACATCTCCTTCCCTCTTACCCTCCCTATCCCACCCCTCTAGGTGGTAACAAAACACCAAGCTGATCTCCCTGTGCTATGCGGCTGCTTCCCACTAGCTGTCTATTTTAGGTTTGGTAGTGTATATATGTCCATGTCACTCTCTCACTTTGTCACAGCTTACCCTTCCCCCTCCGCATATCCTCAAGTCCATTCTCCAGTAGGTCTGTGTCTTTATTCCCGTCTTACCCCTAGGTTCTTCATAACCTTTTTTTTTCTTAAATTCCATATATATGTGTTAGCATATAGTATTTGTTTTTCTCTTTCTGACTTATTTCACTCTGTATGACAGACTCTAGGTCCATCCACCTCACTACAAATAACTCAATTTCATTTCTTTTTATGGCTGAGTAATATTCCATTGTATATATGTGCCAAATCTTCTTTATTCATTCATCTGTTGGTGGACATTTAAGTTTCTTCCATGTCATGGCTATTGTAAATAGAGCTGCAGTGAAGATTTTGGTACATGACTCTATATGAATTATGGTTTTCTCAGGATTTATGCCCAGTAGTGGGATTGCTGGGTCATATGGTAGTTCTATTTTTAGTTTTTTAAGGAATCTCCATACTGCTCTCCATAGTGGCTGTATCAATTTACATTCCCACCAACAGTGCAAGAGTGTTCCCTTTTCTCCACACCCTCTCCAGCATTTACTGTTTGTAGATTTTTTTGATGATGACCATTCTGACTGGAGTGATGACCATTCTGACTGATGATGACCATTTTTTGATGATGACCATTCTGACTCTCCAGCATTTACTGTTTGTAGATTTTTTTGATGATGACCATTCTGACTGGAGTGAGAGGGTATCTCATTGGACTTTTGATTTGCATTTCTCTAATGATTAATGATGTTGAGCATTCTTTCATGTGTTTGTTGGCAATCTGTATATGTGTTTGGAAAAATGTCTATTTAGGTATCCTGCCCATTTTCGGATGGGGTGGTTTGTTTATTAGATATTGAGCTGCATGAGCTGCTTGTAAATTTTGGAGATTAATCAGTTGCTTCATTTGCAAATATTTTCTCCCATTCTGAGGGCTGTCTTTTGGTCTTGTTTATGGTTGCCTTTGCTGTGCAAAAGCTTTGAAGTTTCATTAGGTCCCATTTGTTAATTTTTGTTTTTATTTCCATTTCTCTATGAGGTGGGTCAAAAAGGATCTTGCTGTGATTTATGTCATAGAGTGTTCTGCCTATGTTTTCCTCTAAGAGTTTGATAGTGTTTGCTCTTAACTTAGGTCTTTAATCCATTTTGAGTTTATTTTTGTGTATGGTGTTAGGGAGTGTTGTAATTTCATTATTTTCCATGTAGCTTTCTAGTTTTCCCAGCACCACTTATTGAAGAGGCTGTCTGTTTTCCACTGTATATTCTTGCTTTCTTTATCAAAGATAACGTGACCATATGTGCGTGGGTTTATCTCTGGGCTTTCTATACTGTTCCATTATCTATACTTCTGTTTTTGTGCCAGTACCGTACTGTCTTGATTACTGTAGCTATGTAGTATAGTCTGAAGCCAGGGAGCCTGATTCCTCCAGCTCCATTTTTCTTTCTCAAGATTGCTTTGGCTATTCGGGGTCTTTTGCGTTTCCATACAAATTGTGAAATTATTTGTTCTAGTTCTGTGAAAAATACCAGTGGTAATTTGATAGGGATTGCATTGAATCTGTAGATTGCTTTGGGTAGTAGAATCATTTTCAGAATGTTGATTCTTCCAATCCAAGCACATGATATAACTCTCCATCTGTTTGTATCATAGTTAATTTCTTTCATCAGTGTCTTATAATTTTCTGTATAGAGGTTTTTTGTCTCCATATGTAGGTTTATTCCTAGATATTTTATTCTTTTTGTTGCAATGGTAAATGGGAGTGTTTCCTTAATTTCACTTTCATATTTTTCATCATTAGTGTGTAGGAATGCTAGAGATATCTGTGCATTAATTTGGTGTCCTGCTACTTTACCAAATTCATTGGTTACCTCTAGTAGTTTTCTGGTAGCATCTTTAGGATTCTCTATGTATAGTATCAGGTCATCTGCAAAGAGTGACAGCTTTACTTCTTCTTTTATGATTTGGATTCTTTTCTTTCTTTTTTTTTTAACATCATTATTGCAGTAAAATTGCTTTACAATGGTGTGCTAGTTGCTGCTTTATAACAAAGTGAATCAGTTATACATATACATATGTTCCCATATCTCTTCCCTCTTGTGTCTCCCTCCCTCCCACCCTCCCTATCCCACCATTCTACGTGGTCACAAAGCACCAAGCTGATCTCCCTGTGCTATACGGCTGCTTCCCACTACCAATCTATTTTACGTTTTATAGTGTATATATGTCCATGCCACTCTACCACATTGTCACAGCTTACCGTTCCCCCTCCCCATATCCTCAAGTCCATTCTCTAGTAGGTCTGTGTCTTTATTCCTCTCTTACCCCTAGGTTCCTCATGATACTTTTTTTCTTAAATTCCAATATATGTGTTAGCATATGGTATTTGTCCTTCTCTTTCTGCCTTACTTCACTCTGTATGGCAGACTCCAGGTCCATCCACCTCACTACAAGGAACTCAATTTCGTTTCTTTTTATGGCTGAGTAATATTCCATTTATGTATGTGCCACATCTTCTTTATCCATTCATCCAATGATGAACACTTAGGTTGTTTCCACCTCCTGGCTATTGTAAATAAAGCTGGAATGAACATTTTGGTACATGACTCTTTTTGAATTATGGTTTTCTCAGGGTATATGCCCAGTAGTGGGATTGCTGGGTCATATGGTAGGTCTATTTGTAGTTTTTTAAGGAACCTCCATACTGAACTCCATAGTGGCTGTACCAATTCACATTCCCAACAGCAGTGTAGGAGTGTTCCCTTTTCTCCACACCCTCTCCAGCATTTATTATTTCTAGATTTTTTGATGATGGCCATTCTGACTGGTGTGAGATGATATCTCATTGTAGTTTTGATTTGCATTTCGCTAATAATTAATGATTTTGAGCATTCTTTCATGTGTTTGTTGGCAGTCTGTATATATTCTTTGAAGAAATGTCTATTTAGTTCTTCTCCCCAGTTTTGAATTGGGTTGTTTGTTTTTTAGTTATTGAGCTGCATGAGCTGCTTGTAAATTTTGGAGATTAATCCTTTATCAGTTGCTTCATTTGCAAATATTTTCTCCCATTCTGAGGGTTGTCTTTTGGTCTTGTTTATGTTTCCTTTGCTGTGCAAAAGCTTTGAAGTTTCATTAGGTCCCATTTGTTTATATTTGTTTTTTTTCCATTTCTCTGGGAGGTGTGTCAAAAAGGATCTTGCTGTGATTTATGTCATAGAGTTTCTGCCTACGTTTTCCTCTAAGAGTTTGATAGTTTCTGGCCTTACATTTAGGTCTTTAATCCATTTTCAGCTTATTTTTATGTATGATGTTAGGGAGAGATCTAATCTCATACTTTTACATGTACCTGTCCAGTTTTCCCAGCACCACTTACTGAAGAGGCTGTCCTTTCTCCACTGTACATTCCTGCCTCCTTTTCAAAGATAAGGTGACCACATGTGCGTGGGTTTATCTCTGGGCTTTCTATCCTGTTCCATTGATCGATATTTCTGTTTCTGTGCCAGTACCATACTGTCTTGATTACGGTAGCTTTGTAGTATAGTCTGAATTCAGGGAGCCTGATTCCTCCAGCTCCGTTTTTAGTTCTCAAGATTGCTTTTGCTATTCAGGGTCTTTTGTGTTTCCATACAAATTGTGAAATTTTTTGTTTTAGTTCTGTGAAAAATGCCAGTGGTAGTTTGATAGGGATTGCATTGAATCTGTAGATTGCTTTGGGTAGTAGATTCATTTTCACAATGTTGATTCTTCCAATCCAAGAACATGGTATATCTCTCCATCTATTTGTATCGTGTTTAATTTCTTTCATCAGTGTCTTATAGTTTTCTGCATACAGGTCTTTTGTCTCCTTAGGTAGGTTTATTCCTAGATATTTTATTCTTTTTGTTGCAATGGTAAATGGGAGTGTTTTCTTGATTTCAATTTCAGATTTTTCATCATTAGTGTATAGGAGTGCCAGAGATTTCTGTGCATTAATTTTGTATCCTGCTACTTTACCAAATTCATGATTAGCTCTAGTAGTTTTCTGGTAACATCTTTAGGCTTCTCTATGTATAGTATCATGTCATCTGCAAAGAGTGAGAGCTTTACTTCTTCTTTTCCAATTTGGGTTCCTTTTATTTCCTTTTCTTCTCTGATTGCTGTGGCTAAAACTTCCAAAACTATGTTGAATAACAGTGGTGAGAGTAAGCAACCCTGTCTTGTTCCTGATCTTAGTGGAAATGATTTCAGTTTTTCAACATTGAGGAACATGTTTGCTGTGGGTTTGTCATATATGGCCTTTATTCTGTTGAGGAACGTTCCCTCTATGCCTACTTTCTGCAGGGTTTTTATCTAAATGGTGTTGAATTTTGTCAAAAGTTTTCTCTGCATCAATTGAGATAATCATATCATTTTTCTCCTTCAATTTATATTATGCTGTATCACATTGTTTGATTTGCGTATATTGAAGAATCCTTGCATTCCTGTGATAAACCCCACTTGATCATTGTGTATGACCCTTTTAATGTGCTGTTGGATTCTGTTTGCTAGTATTTTGTTGAGGATTTTTGCATCTATGTTCATCAGTGATACTGGCCTTCAGTTTTCTTTCTTTGTGACATCTTTTTCTGGTTTTGGTATCAGGGTGATTGTGCCCTCGTAGAATATGTTTGGGAGTGTTCCTGCCTCTGCTATATTTTGGAAGAGTTTGACAAGGATAGGTGTTAGCTCTTCTCTAGATGTTTGGAGCAGAATTGCTGGAGTATAGGGTGGAGTATACATGTCATTTGACTAAGTATTTCCAGATCACTCTCCAGAATGGTGCTACTGTACACACTCCCATCAGCAGTGCGTGAGGGTTGCTATACTCCCACCTCTCTGCCAATATTTGATATCATCCAACTTTCTAAATGATGCCATTCAACAGGCAATATCTCACCGTGGTTTCAATTTTCATTTCTCTGATTACCTATGATTTCGTACTTCTCTTCATTTACTTATAAGACTTTAAGATTTCCTATTCTGTATCTTGTCTGCTCATATTGTTCGCCCATATTAAAAATTGAGATTTATGTTATTGTTCTGGTTGTTTTACAGGAGCTCCTTGTATAATCGGAAGCACTCCTTACTTTTGGGCATTACCACTGTCTCTTCCTATATGTACCTATCTGGTAATGCCAGCTGTGATGTGCCTCACTGAGCAGAAGTTCTTATTTTTGAGGTACCCAAATTCATCAGGTTTTTTGCTTCATGGTATGTGTCTTTGACGTTTTGTTTTATTTATTCTATCTAGTCACCCACAGGTGGCAAAGATATTCTCTTGCATTTAATTAATAGTTTTACTTTCACTGTTACCCTATTACTGTTTCACATACTGATCATAACCTAATACGCTGAAGAAAGCATATTCTGTCAAAAAGTAAGTCAGATCATGTCATTTCTTTCTTTAAAACCTGGCGATGGGGAATTCCCTGGTGGTCCAGTGGTTAGGACTCCACACTTTCACTGCTGAGGGCCCGGGTTCGATCCCTGGTCAGCAAACTCAGATCCCACAAGCTGCATGGCCTGGCCAGAAACAAACAAACAAAAACCCAAGAAAAAACCAAAACAACAACAAAAATCCTGGCAATGGCTCCCCACTTTAGAGTAAGAGCCGAAGCCCAGTCAATGGTTTAAAAGGCTCTCTGTGACTGTTGCTCCCCTCTTACCAACCTGAGCGTGTCTCCTGCTTCTCTCCTGCACTCATTCTGCTCCAGCCACACTGGCCCCCTCTGTGATCCACAGAGGTGTCAGGTGCATACACAACTTAGGTTGTTCTCTACTCCTGGAATGCTCTTCATGTATGTATCTGCATAGAGAACCTCTTTATCCCTTTCAAGTGTTTGCTCAAAAGTCATTCTTTCAGAGCACTGTCCATCCCCACCATTTCTGATCTCCCTTGGCCTGACCTACATTTTTTTCTATGTCTCCATACTATTAATCATTTCCTAACATAATATATAATTTACTTATGTATTATGTGTATAGTTTATTTTCTATTTCCTACTACTAGAATGTGAGCTCCCTGGATGCTAGAGGGTTTTGACCCAGCTATAACCTGGGGCCTAGATCGCTCTGCGTCTAGCCCAGATAAGCTCTTTGTCATCATGTGCTGAATGATGAATGCTGTGACTCTTTCCCAGTGAGGGCTGGCAGTAGCAGTGGCCCCTATTTCCTCTCTCCTAGTGTCAGCTTCCATCAGCATGGCCAGTGCTGTGCCACATAGAGCCTGATTTGGGACATCATCCTTGACTATGGGGCTTCCAAGCTCCATCTGGAGTTTGCAAGCTATACTATATTCTTTTTCATAAATTCCTTAATTTAATCAGACTTTGTTGGTATAGCTTATACGACTTATGAGGGGGTACAAATATACATCTGAAATAAATCAGAAAAAAAAAGTCATTTAACTCATGTTTCCTCAAAACCTCTATTTAATTCATTAAACTGTAAATGAAAATGGTCCAGTTTCCTCCAAAATGGACAGTGTCTTGGAGTGGTGTGGTAGATTGTCAAAGATGGTCGCAACACGTCCTCTTATGCTCTTTTGCAATGTAAAATTTCCACTTCTCCTATCAAGAGATGGAGTCTTCTCCCCACCCCCTGAGTCTGGACTTACCTTGTGACTTGCTTTTACTAAGATGCAATGGAAGTGACACTGTGCCAGCTGTAGGTTTAGGCCTTAAGAGATCTTGCAACTTCCAGTATTACTCTCTCAGAATGCTACAATGAGACTATTACATAAGGAAACTGATCTATTCCATTTGAGGATGAGAATCAAGATGCCCCAGTTGATAACCAGAACCAGCTGCTGGACATGTAAGTGAAGTTGCTTGCACCCCAGCCAGTGGTCCAGCTGACAGCAGCTGCATGAGTGAGCTTATGTGAAACCAACAGAAGGATTGCCCTGCAAATCCACAGAATGGTGACTTATTTACTGTAATTTAAAATCACTAAATTTGGGGGTGGTTTGTTACTGAAGGGGATGAGGATATGCCACCTCAAAATATGCTACTTTGACATAAAGATTATTTTGACCTGAAGGTAATTGAGACTCAGCAGATGCAGAAAAGCTTTCTCAGAGCTTCCCTTATCTATCTAAAAGCAGAGCCTCCCAAAAGAACTCAATTGTTATAATTCCCTCCCCAGAAGCAGGAGACAAGAAGTCAGCACCACACCCAAACAAACATTATCACAAGACTATCATATTGCCCATCTGTTCTCCTAAGGCCCCATTTATCTTTCGAAAAATTCATTTGTTTTCCCCTGAGTCCCTTTCCTTCCCCTCCCTTTCACCTATTAAGATGGTATATAAACCCCAATTCTAACTACTCTTTGACTTACTCATCACTGAATACTCCTGTGTGTATGCAATATTGCATATGTAAATAAACTTTTTTTCTCTTGCTAATCTATCTTTTGTTAGTTTAATTCACAGGTCCCAGGTACTGAACCTGAGAGGATAGAGAAAAAGTTTATTTACCCCTACATAACACAGCAATAGACAAGTGATATAAGTAGAAATACTAGTTACCAGTGTCAGAGCCAGTGTATTTTTTTCTTCTTCAGTATTTTTGAGACCAACAGGAATAAGTTGTACCTGGTCAGCTGAGTCACATGGTGTTGATAAGCAGAATTAGCTGAAATTCTGCAAACATAATAACAGTGATACAGTTTTTGTTCACTGGGGGCAAATTATCTACTTCATTATCTAAATTTTAAAACTTTTAATATGCCTCCCAAGAAGATATCTGGTTAATGGAGAAAAAAAATCACAAAAGAAAAACTAACAGAGAACAAGCCCTAAAAAAAAAAAGGAGTAATTTTTCTCAGTATGAAAGCAAGAAAAATAGAACACAAGTATTGAACATGACATTTGAAATTAAACCATGATAAGGTGACATTTGACATAGACTTGAAGGCAGTAAAAAGTTTAGATGCAGTTATCTGGGGGAAGAGCCTACTAGATGGAGGGGTTAGCCAGTGCAGAGGCCCCAGAGCATGAATGTACTTGTCATATCCTTAGCATGATTGGTTTATGACATCCATTTATGATAAGAACAGTATGGAATGACAAAATTAAAGATAAGGTAAACTTTAATAAATCCCTTACTTTCATAAAAAAGGATACAATTTTGACTGATTGAAAAGCAGCTTCTGTCTCACTTCCAATAAACAAATGTTAAATACTTAAAGGACATCAGTTTAAGTATTTGTTAGCCCAGGATCTGGTTCTAATCTAATTTTTAACTCTAATCACCATCCCTATGACCAAGCTGGTCTCTGAGAGTCTTGCCCACATCTCTTGCTCTGAGCCTACGAGTTTGGAAGCAGGTCAAACTAGTCAACATCACATGCAACTGGGATTTCAAATATCAAATTATTCTGGGGTATCTGCGATTCAAGGGCTGTTGCTGCATATCCTGGAAAAAGGCCTAGAGTGTTACATTGTCTTTCCAAGAAATAATATTTATATGCTATAATTAATAATCCAGTAGAACTCCAAACATGACTTCTTGTTCACTGCTAGACACACATTTAGGTCATTTTAAGGGCTTTCCCTTCTAATGTTTAATTAATGTTTTAATGTGCCTCAAAACCTAAAGAAAGGCTTTCAAAGAGAAATTACCTTAGATAACTTCATTATACGGAAATATATGCTACTTTGAAAATTTCAGAAATACAGATACGCACAAATAAGCCAAATGTAATTCTGCTACTGAAAGATACATACAGTCTGCATTTTATATCATTCCATTCTTGAGCATATTCTTGTAAATAAATATATAATAAAGTAGACTCAAAGTCTATGTGTTATTCTGTAATTCATTTTCTTCATTGATATACTGTAACATGAAATTCCATCCTTGTCAATAAATATGTCTTTACTGTATTATCATTTTTAATGACTACGCACTAGTCTCTTATTTAACCAATACCTTATTGTTGAACATTGTTTGATTCTGTAAATGCAGAATGGTTATGATAACATTATTTCCATATGTATACCCATGGCTAATTTCCAAAAATCAATTTCTGGAAATGGCTTAAGAGGACAGATATTATGCACATGCACTGTGGGACGTTTCACTGCAGAATCCATTTTGCCACACTACCAAAATTCTTTTTAATCATTTAGAATTAAAATTCTTAGAATTTTAAAAAATCAGTGCCAACCAAATAGGGAACAAATTGTGTCTAAATTTTAAATTTTGAAGTTTCGATTACTAGTTCTGATAAACAATTTCCCACAGATATTAACAATAATTCTGTAATATGATCTGATATCAAGTCCATGTTAAGATTGTTCTCACTGTCCCAAGAATGTCTTCTATGGTGATTTTTTTTCAAACCAGGGTCCAATCGCAATTCATGCATTGCATTACACTGTTATGCTTCTTCCCACCCTCATTTTAATGACATTAGCTTTGAGCATTGTTGGTTCACACACTGGCCCCCATAAACAGAGGGCAAGGAGAGACCAAAGAAAGACGCAGACCACTCCTGATTGGTAGGTGGCAGTTTTAATAAGCAAGGGAACTTACATGTGAGGCTTGCATTGGGTGGCCACAAAACAGACCTCCACACTTGCCCACCAGAATCTTAAAAGTTGATGTAGGGGCTTTAGTGGGGTTCATTCATGTTTACTGTTCAGATAGTCTTAACACCTTACTCTCTTAAGGCTGTGTCATTTAAAGGGCTCATAGTGTGGGAACAGTGGGCGTTATGTACATTCCAAGGATAGGGGAAGAGGTTAGGAGCCTTCTATTGCCCAAGTCCAACTCCTGTGTCAACCAGTGGTCACATTCTCTCAATGACCTCCTCTAACCGGGATTCTAGGCCAGCTGTCCTAAAGAACAGCGTTCCCCAACCCCCAGGCCACAGACCGGTCCATGGCGTGTTAGGAACCGGGCTGCACAGCACGAGGTGAGCGGTAGGTGGGCGAGCAAAGCTTCATCTGTATTTACAGCTGCTCCCTATCGCTCACAGTACCGCCTGAGCTCTGCACCCTGTCAGATCAGAGGCGGCATTAGATTCTCATAGGAGCCCGAACCCTAGTGTGAACTGTGCATGCGACGTATCTAGGTTGCGGGCTCCCTATGAGAATCTGATGCCTGACGATCTGAGGTGGAGCTGAGGCAGTGACGCTAGCGCTGGGGAGCGGCTGCAAATACAGATTATCATTAGCAGAGAGGTTTGACTGCACAGAAACCATAATAAATCAATTGCTTGCAGACTCATATCAAAACCCCACAGGGAATGGCAAGTGACAATTTTTTTTAACATCTTTATTGGAGTATAATTGCTTTACAATGATGTGTTAGTTTCTGCTTTATAACAAAGTGAATCAGTTATACATATACATATGTTCCCATATCTCTTCCCTCTTGCATCTCCCTCCCTCCCACCCTCCCTATCTCACCCCTCTAGGTGGTCACAAAGCACCGAGCTGATCTCCCTGTGCTATGTGGCTGCTTCCCACTAGCTGTCTATTTTACATTTGGTAGTGTATATATGTCCATGCCACTCTCTCACTTTGTCACAGCTTACCCTTCCCCCTCCCCATATCCTCAAGTCCATTCTCTAGTAGGTCTGTGTCTTTATTCCCATCTTACCCTTAGGTTCTTCATGACCTTTTTTTCCCTTAGATTCCATATATATGTGTTAGCATACGGTATTTGTTTTTCTCTTTCTGACTTACTTCACTCTGTATGACAGACTCTAGTTCCATCCACCTCACTACAAATATCAATTTCGTTTCTTTTTATGGCTGAGTAATATTCCATTGTATATATGTGCCACATCTTCTTTATCCATTCATCCGATGATGGACACTTGCAAGTGACAATTAAGCTGCATCTTATGGAGTAAACTGGACATAAGCAACACACTTTGGGTGTCACTGTCTCCCATCACCCCCAGATGGGACCATCTAGTTGCATGAGAACAAGCTCAGGGCTCCCACTGATTCTGCATTATGGTGAGTTGTATAATTATTTCAGTATATATTACAACATAATAATAATAGAAATAAAGTGCACAATAAATGTAATGCACTTGAATCATCCCCCCACCCCATCTGTGGAAAATTGTCTTCCACAAAACTGGTCCCTGGTGCCAAAAAGTTTGGGGACCGCTGCTATAGAATGTCCCACATTCTTGATTTATCTGATTGTTTCTTCACAATGTAATTTAACTTGCCCTCTCTCAGTCTGTGATATAGACAAAACATGAGATCTAGAATCTTGATTAAGTGATATTGTGTATTTCATATTGA
Source organism: Delphinus delphis (assembly GCF_949987515.2). Taxonomy (NCBI): domain Eukaryota; kingdom Metazoa; phylum Chordata; class Mammalia; order Artiodactyla; family Delphinidae; genus Delphinus; species Delphinus delphis. The sequence goes on from NC_082704.1 coordinate 82,960,531, forward strand.
ATGATATCAAGAAGCTCCTAATTCCAGGTTGACTCACTATCAGTAGAGGCTAGGTTTGATCCTTTGGTTAAGGTAAGAAATTTACAGTTCCTCCATTGTGAAAGTACATTTTCCCCCTTTGCAATTCTAAGTAATCTATGGGCTAACACACTGATTACCACCATGTAAATATTCTCTTCCCTAATAGCTTTCATCTAATAGTCTTAGTATCCATTGATGATCCTTCCTGAATTATATATTACATTGGGAATTGCAAAATGGTAGTTTTATAATTTTGTCATAAATTTTACATTTACTAGCTGGCATACTTTTCAAAAAAGGAGGCTCTCTCTCTCTCTCTCTTCATATTATTATGGACTCAAAGAGTTTTACTTATTCATTTTGCTAAAATAAACTACTGTTGTTTAATTTTTTTGATGTTCAAATTGTCCCACTTTTTGTCAGTAGGGGCCCTTTCAAGGAAGCTCCTATATCTTTTTGACATGATCCCATTAGTCTTTGAGTGTTTTCTAGTTTTCCAGTACATTGAGATGTTCTTAGGCTCACTTTGCATTTTCCTGCCCCAGATCTGGAACTTGTCATCTGTGGAAAGAGAATTCCAGGTTGGAGGAACACCAAGTGCAAAGGCCCTGAGGTAGAACCATACTAATTATGTTAGAGAAGTAGAAAGGAGACCAGTGAGGGGAGAGGGGTAAAAGATGGGGTCAGATCTTGTAGGGTCTTATAGGTTAGGCTAAAGGTTTCAAATTTGACTTTCAGTGAATGGGAAGCCATTGGAATGTTTTGAATAGAGGAGTAACTTTAACTTATCTTGTTGAGAACCCTCTGGCTTCTTTGTAGAGACTAGACCAGAGGGCAGGGTTAGAAACAGAGACACTAAGTTAGGAATATATTTTATTCTTTAAGGGAAAGGTGAGGTGGCTTTGACCAGGCAGACTGATCAAAGTGTAAGAAATGGTTGATTCTTAATTCATTTTGAGGCTAGAGCAAAGAAGTTGTGGGATGCAGGAGAAAGAAAGGAGCTAAGAAAGTTAGACATTTGAAAAAATTAGCAGGACCACTAAGAGTAAAATTACAGAAGGGGATTAAATAAAAGAGGAAATGTTTAATGTGAATAAAACTGAATTGTTTGGGGGAAGAATCAGGTAGCACTTAGTATTTACAGCCCTGGGATCCAATAAGAAATATATATTTTGTCTTGGCACATAGCTCCTAAAACCCTTGGAATCTCCTAAGTGATCAGAGTGTCTTTTTTATGCTGATGAGATTGCTGGTGGCTGGAGCCCCTAGATAGCTTCAGTATGGGGGCTGGTCACCAGAGAAACCAATTCATGATTAGAGAGTTGAACTTTCAGCTCCACCACTGCCCCGACAATCTCCCACCCCCAACCTCTTGGGAAAGGATTGGGGGTGAAGATTGAGATGATCACCAATAGCCAGTGATTTGATCGATCATTCCTATGTAATGAAACCTCCATAAAAACCTCTAAACAATGGGTTCAGAGAGCTTCCAGGTGATGAACACATCAAGGAACTAGGAAGATGTTGTATCTAAAGAGGGCATGGAAGCTCGGTGCCCCTTCCCTCACACTGTGCACTATGTATCTCTTCCATTTGGCTGTTCCTGATTTGTATCCTTTACCATAAACTGGTAATAGTAAGTAAAGCACTTTCCTGAGTTCTGTGAGTTGCTCTATCAAATTATTGAACCTGAGGCAGGGGTGATGGAAACCCCCAATTTTTAGCCAAGTCAGACAGAAGTATGGGTAATTTGGGCATCTCATACTTGCAATTGGTGTCTGAAGGGGGAGCAGGTTTGTGAGATTCAGCCCTTAAGCTACGGGGTCTGTGCTAACTCTGGGTAGTTAGTGCCAGAACTGAATTGTTGGACACTTAGTTGGTGTCAGAGATTTGGAGAAATAGCGTTGGAAAAGACACGGTGCTATTTGGTGTCAAGAGGGAAAAAAAATCCCTCATTCAGTGTCAGAAATGCTATGAGTTAAAAACACTTCAGAACCCTAAAGTATGGATTGCTCATTCCTCTTTCAAAAGATGAGTTCAGGCTTCTCATGGGAGCTAATGCAGTGGTCGGTTGCAAATTTGAACTGTTTCTTTCTTTCAGTCTAAGCATTCTCTTATGTCTGGTTCTGCAACTCAAATTTGGTTCAGATCAGTATTTACCTTTTCATATCAAACATGTATGACAAAATAGTAATTTGCAATTCAATTGTTTCACATTTTAAAGATGTAGAATCCATAAAATAAACAACATAAATCACAGGTTTCAGCTCAAGAAAGAAGCACAATATGAACTACTATCCAGATCAAGAACTAGAACACTATCAGCATTCCACAAGTGATTTTTGTGCCCCCTCCCAGAGGCTAACCCCACTCTCCTCCCAGAGGTAACTGCTATTCTAATTCTCAAACCCAAAGATTAATTTTGCCTGTGTTTGAATTTTATATAAAATGGAATCATGCAGTATGTATTCTTTTATGTCTGGATATTTTATTTTATTTTATTTTTTTAAATTTTATTTTATTTTTTAAAATGTATGTATGTATGTATGTATATATTTATTTTTTAACATCTTTATTGGAGTATAATTGCTTTACAATTGTGTGTTAGTTTCTGCTTTATAACAAAGTGAATCAGTTATATATACACAAATGTCCCCATATCTCTTCCCTCTTGTGTCTCCCTCCCTCCCACCATCCCTATCCCACCCCTCTAGGTGGTAACAAAACACCAAGCTGATCTCCCTGTGCTATGCAGCTGCTTCCTACTAGCTATCTATTTTACATTTGGTAGTATATATATGTCCATGCCACTCTCTCACTTTGTTCCAGCTTACCCTTCCCCCTCCCCCTATCCCCAGGTCCATTCTCTAGTAGATCTGTGTCTTTATTCCATCTTGCCCCTAGGTTCTTCATGACCATTTTGGTTTTTTTAGACTCCATATGTATGTGTTAGCATACGGTATTTGTTTTTCGCTTATCTGACTTACTTCACTCTGTATGACAGACTCTAGGTCCCTCCACCTCACCACAAATAACTCAATTTCATTTCTTTTTATGGCTGAGTCATATTCCATTGGATACACATGCCACATCTTCTTTATCAATTCATCTGTTGATGGACACTTAAGTTGCTTCCATATCCTGGCTATTGTAAACAGAGCTGCAATGAACATTGTGGCACATGACTCTGAATTACTGTTTTCTCAGGGTATATGCCCAGTACAGGGATTGCTGTTTCGTATGGTAACTCTATTTTTAGATTTTTAAGGAACCACCATACTGTTCTCCATATGACTGTATCAATTTTACATTCCCACCAACAGTGCAAGAGGGTTCGCTTTTCTCCACACCTTCTCCAACATTTATTGTTTGTAGATTTTTTGATGATGGACATTCTGACCGAGGTGAGGTGATACATCATTGTCGGTGTTTTTTTGTTGTTGTTGTTTTGTTTTAACACCTTTATTAGGATATAATTGCTTTACAATGGTGTGTTATCTACTATCTTATAACAAAGTGAATCAGTTATACATATACATATGTTCCCATAAATCTTCCCTCTTGTGTCTCCCTCCCTCCCACCCTCCCTATCCCACCCCTCCAGGTTGTCACAAAGCACCAAGCTGATCTCCCTGTGCTATGCGGCTACTTCCCACTAGCTAACTACCTTAATTTTGGTAGTGAATATATGTCCGTGCCACTCTCTCGTTTTGTCACAGCTCACCCTTCCCCCTCCCCATATCCTCCAGTCCATTCTCTAGTAGATCTGAGTCTTTATTCCTGCATTACCACTAGGTTCTTCAGGACATTTTTTCCCCTTAAATTCCATATATATGTGTTAGCATATGGTATTTGGTATCTTTCTCTTTCTGACTTATTTCACTCTGTATGACAGACTCTAGGTCTATCCACCTCATTACAAATAGCTCAATTTCATTTCTTTTTATGGCTGAGTAATACTCCATTGTATATATGTGCCACATCTTCTTTAGCCATTAATCCGATGATGGACACTGAGGTTGTTTCCATCTCCAGGCTACTGTAAATAGAGCAGCAATGAACATTTTGGTACATGACTCTTTTTGAATTATGGTTTTCTCAGGGTATATGCCCAGTAGTGGGATTGCTGGGTCATATGGTAGGTCTATTTGTAGTTTTTTAAGGAACCTCCATACTGTTCTCCATAGTGGCTGTACCAATTCACATTCCCAACAGCAGTGCAAGGGTGTTCCCTTTTCTTCACACCCTCTCCAGCATTTATTGTTTCTAGATATTTTGATGATGGCCATTCTGACTGGTGTGAGATGATATCTCATTGTAGATTTGATTTGCATTTCTCTAATGATTAATGATGTTGAGCATTCTTTCATGTGTTTGTTGGCAGTCTGTATGTCTTCTTTGGAGAAATGTCTATTTAGGTCTTCTGCCCATTTTTGGATTGGTTGTTTGATATTTTGGTATTGAGCTGCATGAGCTGCTTGTAAAGTTTGGAAATTAATCCTTCATCAGTTGCTTCATTTGCAAATATTTTCTCCCATTCTGAGGGTTGTCTTTTGGTCTTGTTTATGGTTTCCTTTGTTGTGCAAAAGCTTTGAAGTTTCTTTAGGTCCAATTTGTTTATTTTTGTTTTTATTTCCATTTCTCTAGGAGGTGGGTCAAAAAGTATCTTGCTGTGATTTATGTTATAGAGTGTTCTGCCTACGTTTTCCTCTAAGAGTTTGATAGTTCCTGGCCTTACATTTAGGTCTTTAATCCATTTTGAGCTTATTTTTGTGTATGGTGTTAGGGAGTGATCTAATCTCATAATTTTACATGTACCTGTCCAGTTTTTCCAGCACCATTTATTGAAGAGGCTGTCCTTTCTCCACTGTACATTCCTGCCTCCTTTACAAAAGATAAGGTGACAATATGTGCGTGGGTTTACCTCTGGGCTTTCTATCCTGTTCCATTGATCTGTGTTTCTGTTTTTGTGCCAGTACCATACTGTCTTGATTACGGTAGCTTTGTAGTATAGTCTGAAGTCAGGGAGCGTGATTCCTCCAGCTCCGTTTTTCATTCTCAAGATTGCTTTGGCTATTTGGGATCTTTTGTGTTTCCATACAAATTGTGAAATTTTTTGTTCTAGTTCTGTGAAAAATGCCAGTGGTAGTTTGATAGGGATTGCATTGAATCTGTAGATTGCTTTGGGTAGTAGAGTCATTTTCAAATGTTGATTCTTCCAATCCAAGAACATGGTATATCTCTCCATCTATTTGTATCATCTTTAATTTCTTTCATCAGTGTCTTATAATTTTCTGTATACATTTCTTTTGTCTCCTTAGGTAGGTTTATTCCAAGATATTTTATTCTTTTTGTTGCAATGGTAAATGGGAGTGTTTTCTTTCTTTTTTTTTATAAACAACTGAGATTTTATTTCTTACAGTTCTAGATGCTGGTAAGTCCAGTCAAGGTAATTTAGTGAGAACCTACTTCCTGGTTCATAAGCAGCCATCTTCTAGCTGGGTCCTCACATGATGAAAAGAGCAAGGAAACTCTCTATTGTCTCTTTTCTTTCTTTGTTTTTTAACATCTTTATTGGGGTATAATTGCTTTACAATGGTGTGTTAGTTTCTGCTTTATAACAAAGTGAATCAGTTATACATATACACATGTTCCCATATATCTTCCATCTTGCATCTCCCTCCCTCCCACCCTCCCTGTCCCACCATTCCCGGTGGTCACAAACCACCAAGCTGATATCCCTGTGCTATGCGGCTCCTTCCCACTAGCTATCTACCTTACGTCTGGTAGTGTATATATGTCCATGCCTCTCTCTCTTTGTCACAGCTCACACTTCCCCCTCCCTGTATCCTCAAGTCCGTTCTCCAATAGGTCTGTGTCTTTATTCCTGTCTTACCCCTAGGTTCTTCGACATTTTTTTTTCTTAAATTCCATATATATGTGTTAGCATACAGTATTTGTCTTTCTCTTTCTGACTTACTTCACTCTGTATGACAGACTCTAGGTCTATCCACCTCATTACAAATAGCTCAATTTCATTTCTTTTTATGGCTGAGTAATATTCCATTGTATATATGTGCCACATCTTCTTTAGCCATTCATCTGATGATGGGCACTTAGGTTGTTTCCATCTCCGGGCTATTGCAAATAGAGCTGCAATGAACATTTTGGTACTTGACTCTTTTTGAATTATGGTTTGCTCAGGGTATATGCCCAGTAGTGGGATTGCTGGGTCATATGGTAGTTCTATTTGTAGTTGTTTAAGGAACCTCCATACTGTTCTCCTTAGTGTCTGTACCAATTTACCTTCCCACCAGCAGTGCAAGAGTGTTCCCTTTTCTACACACCCTCTCCAGCATTTATTGTTTCTAGATATTTTGGTGATGGCCATTCTGACTGGTGTGAGATGATATCTCATTGTAGTTTTGATTTGCATTTCCCTAATGATTAATGATGTTGAGCATTCTTTCGTGTGTTTGTTGGCAATCTGTATATCTTCTTTGGTGAAATGTCTATTTAGGTCTTCTGCCCATTTTTGGATTGGGTGGTTTGGTTTTTTGTTATTTATTTTATTTTTTTTAACATCTTTATTGGCGTATAATTGCTTAACAATGGTGTGTTAGTTTCTGCTGTATAACAAAGTGAATCAGCTATACATACACATATATCCCCATATCTCCTCCCTCTTGCGGCTCCCTCCCACCCTCCCTATCCCACCCTCCTTATCCCAACAGTAGTTGCTATTAGTCCCGTATTTCTCAGATGTTTGACACAATGTACCAATTAATGTATTTTCCTCCACTGGAATAACATTTCAATTTATGGCTCTGGAGAGTTTTAACAATTGGACTGCCTCTTGTGCCAGAGCATATTGTGCTCCATCTGTGACTAGCAATGGCGATCCTTATTGCCAGTGGGTAGCAAGTGATCCAGTTTCAAAACACCATATTAGCTCTCTTTCTTGGACAACTCCCAGTATCAAGTGTTGCAGGTGTGTTCCCTGGCAAGCACCCTCTGAGATGCAGTTTTAACATACTCTCGCTCACCCTGTTCAAGATGGTCTTAGCTTTCCTCTATCATTCTTGAATTCCCATCTTTCCGATTGGAAATTCACAAGTTTTGCTGTGAATTCATTTACCAAAGAGAACTCCCAGACTACTGAGCTAAAATCTCAGGAAAATCTTTAAAGCATTATAATGAAAAATATTTTTTAACATCTTTATTGGAGTATAATTGCTTTAGAATGGTGTGTTAGTTTCTGCTTTATAACAAAGTGAATCAGTTATACATATACATATGTTCCCATAAATCTTCCCTCTTGCATATCCCTCCCACCCACCCTCCCTATCCCACCCCTCCAGGTGGTCAGAAAGCACCGAGCCGATATCCCTGTGCCATGCGGCTGCTTCCCACTAGCTATCTACCTTACGTTTGTTAGTGTATATATGTCCATGACTCTCTCTGAGCTGCATGAGTTGCTTCTAAATTTTGGAAATTAATCCTTTGTCAGTTGTTTCATTTGCAAATATTTTCTCCCATTCTGAGGGTTGTCTTTTGGTTTTCTTTATGGTTTCCTTTGCTGTGCAAAAGCTTTGAAGTTTCACTAGGTCCCATTTGTTTACTTTTATTTTTATTTCCAATTCTCTAGGAGGTGGGTCAAAAGGGATCTTGCTGTGATTTATGTGATAGAGTGTTCTGCCTATGTTTTCCTCTAAGAGTTTGATAGTTTCTGTCCTTACATTTAGGTCTTTAATCCATTTTGAGCTTATTTTTGTGTATGGTGTTAGGGAGTGATCTAATCTCATAATTTTACATGTACCTGTCCAGTTTTCTGAGAACCACTTATTGAAGAGGCTGTCCTTTCTTCACTGTACATTCCTGCCTACTTTATCAAAGATAAGGTGACCATATGTGCATGGATTTATCTCTGGGCTCTCTATCCTGTTCCATTGATCTAACTTTCTGTTTTAGTGCAAGTACCATACTGTCTTGATTACTGTAGTTTTTTGTATTGTCTCAAGTCAAGGAGTCTGATTCCTCCAGCTCCGTTTTTCGTTCTCAGGATTGCTTTGGATATTCAGGGTCTTTTGTGTTTCCATGCAAATTGTGAAATTTTTTATTCTAGTTCTGTGATAATTGCCAGTGGTAGTTTGATAGGGATTGCACTGAATCTGTAGATTGCTTTGGGTAGTAGAGTCATTTTCACAATGTTGATTCTTCCAATCTAAGAAAATGGTATATCTCTCCATCTATTTGTATCATTTTGAATTTCTTTCATCAGTGTCTTATAATTTTCTGCATACAGGTCTTTTGTCTCCTTAGGCAGGTTTATTCCTAGATATTTTATTCTTTTTGTTGCAATGATAAATGGGAATGTTTTCTTGATTTCAATTTCAGATTTTTCATCATTAGTGTATAGGAATGCAAGAGGTTTCTGTGCATTAATTGTGTATCCTGCAACTTTACCAAATTCATTGATTAGCTCTAGTAGTTTTCTGGTAGGATCTTTAGGATTCTCTATGTATAGTATCATGTCATCTGCAAACAGTGACAGATTTGCTTCTTCTTTTCCATTTGGATTCCTTTTATTTCCTTTTCCTCTCTCATTGCTGTGGTTAAAATTTCCAAAACTATGTTGAATAAGAGTGGTGAGAGTGGGCAACCTTGTCTTATTCCTGATCTTAGTGGAAATGCTTTCAATTTTTCACCAGTGAGGATGATGTTTGGGTTTGTCATATACAGCCTTTATTATGTTGAGGAAAGTTTCCTCTATGGCTACTTTCTGCAGGGTTTTTATCATAAATCAGTGTTGAATTTTGTCAATAGCTTTCTCTGCATCTATTGAGATGATCATATGGTGTTTCTCCTTCAATTTGCTAATATGGTTTATCACATTGCTTGATTTGTGTATATTGAAGAATCCTTGCATTCCTGGAATAAACCCACTTGAACATGGTGTATGATTATTTTAGTATGCTGTTGGATTCTGTTTGCTAGTATTTTGCTGAGGATATTTGCATCTATGTTCATCAGTGATATTGGCCTGTAGCTTTCTTTCTTTGTGATATCCTTGTCTGGTTTGATATCAAGGTGATGGAGGCCTCGTAGAATGAATTTGGCAGTGTTTCTCCCTCTATTACATTTTGGAAGAGTTTGTGAAGGATAGGTGTTAGCTCTTCTCTAAATGTTTGATAGAATTCACCTGTGAAGCCATCTGGTCCTGGGCTTTTGTTTGTTGGAAGATTTTTAATCACAGTTTCAATTTCAGTGCTTGTGATTTGTCTGTTCATATTTTCTATTTCTTCCTGATTCAGTCTTGTCAGGTTGTGCATTTCTAAGAATTTATCCATTTCTTCCAGGTTGTCCATTTTATTGGCATAGAGTTACTTGTAGTAATCTCTCATGATCTTTTGTATTTCTGCAGTGTCAGTTGTTACTTCTCCTTTCTCATTTCTAATTCTATTGATTTGAGTCTTCTCCCTACTTTTCTTGATGAGTCTGGCTAATGGTTTATCTATTTTGTTTATCTTCTCAAAGAACCATCTTTTAGTTTTATTGATCTTTGCTCTCGTTTCCTTCATTTCTTTTTCATTTATTTCTGATATGATTTTTATGATTTCTTTCCTTCTGCTAACTTTGGGGTTTTTTTGTTCTTCTTTCTCTAATTGCTTGAGGTGCAAGGTTAGGTTGCTTATTCGAGATGTTTCCTGTTTCTTAAGGTGGGCTTATATTGCTATAAACTTCCCTCTTAGAGCTGTTTTTGCTGCATCCCATAAGTTTTGGGTCATCGTGTCTTCATTGTCTCTTGTTTCTACGTATTTTTAATTTCTTCTCTGATTTCTTCAGTGTTCACTTCGTTATTAAGTAGCGTATTGTTTAGCCTCCATGTGTTTGTATTTTTTACAGATCTTTTCCTGTAATTGATATCTAGTCTCATAGCACTGTGGTCAGAAAAGGTACTTGATAAAACTTCAATTTTTGTAAATTTACCAAGGCTTGATTTGTGACCCAAGATATGATCTATCCTGGAGAATGTTCCATGAGCACTTGAAAAAAATGTGCATTCTGTTGTTTTTGGATGGAGTGTCCTATAAATATCAATTAAGTCCATCTTGTTTAATGTATCATTTAAAGTTTGTGTTTCCTTATTTAGTTTCATTTTGGATGTTCTGTCCATTGGTGAAAGTGGGGTGTTAAAGTCCACTACTATGAATGTGTTACTGTCGATTTCCCCTTTTATGGCTTTTAGTATTTGCCTTATGTATTGAGGTGCTCCTATGTTGGGTGCATAAATATTTACAATTGTTATATCTTCTTCTTGGATCAATCCCTTGATCATTATGTAGTGTCCTTCTTTGTCTCTTCTAATAGTCTTTATTTTGAAGTCTATTTTGTCTGATATGAGAATTGCTACTCCAGCTTTCTTTTGGTTTCCATTTGCATGAAATATCTTTTCCCATCCCCTTACTTTCAGTCTGTATGTTCCTCTAGGTCTGAAGTGTGTCTCTAGTAGACAGCATATATATGGGTCTTGTTTTTGTATCCATTCAGCCAATCTGTGTCTTTTGGTGGGAGCATTTAGTCCATTTACATTTAAGGTATTTATCGATATGTATGTTCCTATTCCCATTCTCTAAATTGTTTTGGGTTCGTTATTGTAGGTCTTTTCCTTCTCTTGTGTTTCTTGCCTAGAGAAGTTCCTTTAGCATTTGTTGTAAAGCTGGTTTGGTGGTGCTGAACTCTCTCAGGTTTTGCTTGTCTGTAAAGGTTTTAATTTCTCCATCAAATCTGAATGAGAGCCTTGCTGGGTAGAGTAATCTTGGTTGCAGGTTTTTCTCCTTCATCACTTTAAGTATGTCCTGCCAATCCCTTCTGGCTTGCAGAGTTTCTGCTGAACGTTCAGCTGGTAACCTTATGGAGATTCCCTTGTGTGTTATTTGTTGTTTTTCCCTTGCTGCTTTTAATATGCTTTCTTTGTATTTAATTTTTGACAGTTTTATTCATATGTGTCTTGGCGTATTTCTCCTTGAATTTTTCCTGTATGGAACTCTCTGTGCTTCCTGCACTTGATTAACTATTTCCTTTCCCATATTAGGGAAGTTTTCAGCTATAATCTCTTGAAATATTTTCTCAGTCCCTTTCTTTTTCTCTTCTTCTTCTGGAACCTGTATAATTTGAATGTTGGTGCGTTTATTGTTCTCCCAGAGGTCTCTGAGACTGTCCTCAGTTCTTTTCATTCTTTTTTCTTTATTCTGCTCTGCAGTAGTTATTTCCATTATTTTATCTTCCAGGTCACATATCCGTTCTTCTGCCTCAGTTATTCTGCTATTGATCCCATCTAGAGTATTTTTCATTTCATTTATTTTGTTGTTCATCATTGTTTGTTTCATCTTTAGTTCTTCTTGGTCCTTGTTAAACGTTTCTTGCATTTTCTCTATTTTATTTTCAAGGTTTTGGATATCCTTACTCTCATTATTCTGAATTCTTTTTCAGGTAGACTGCATATTTCCTCTTCATTTGTTAGGTCTGGTGGGGTTTTTTCTTGCTCCTTCATCTGCTGTGTGTTTTTCTGTCTTCTCATTTTGCTTATCTTACTGTGTTTGGGGTCTCCTTTTCACAGGTTGCAGGTTCATAGTTCCCATTGTTTTTGGTGTCTGTCTCCATTGGCTAAGTTTGGTTCAGTGGGTTGTGTAGGCTTCGTGGTGGAGGGGACTGGTGCCTGTGTTCTGGTGCATGAGGCTGGATCTTGTCTCTCTGTTGGGCATGTCCACGTCTGTTGGTGTGTTTTGGGTGTCTGTGGACTTATTATGATTTTAGGCAGCCTCTCTGCTAATGGGTGGGGTCGTGTTCCTGTTTTGTTTGTTGTTTGGTACAGGGTGTCCAGCAGTGTAGCTTGCTGGTCGTTGAGTGAAGTTGGGTGCTGGCATTGAGATGGAGATCTCTGGGTGATTTTTGCCATTTGGTATTATGTGGAGCTGGGAGTTCTCTTGTTGACCTGTGTCCTGATGTTGGCTCTCCCACCTCAGATGCAAAGCACTGACTCTTAGCTGCAGCACCAAGAATCTTTCATCCACATGGCTCAGAATATAAGGGAGAAAAAGTAGAGAGAAAGAATTAGTAGAAGTAGGAAGAAAGAAAGAAAGAAAGAAAGAAAGGGAGGAAGGAAGGAAGGAAGGAAGAAAAGAAGAAAGAAAGAAGAAAAGAAGGAAAGAAAGAAAGAAAGGAGGGAGGGAGGGATTGAGGAAGGAAGGAAGGAAGAAAGGGAAGGAAGGAACAAAGAAAGAAGATAAAGTAAAATAAAATAAAGTAAAATATAATAAAGTTATTAAATTAAAAAATAATTATTAAGAAAAAAAACAGACTGATAGAATCTTAGGACAAATCGTGGAAGCAAAGCTCTATAGACAAAATCTTATACAGAAGCATACACATACACACTCACAAAAAGAGGAAAAGGGGAAAAAATCATAAATCTTGCTCTCAACGTCCACCTCCTCAATTTGGGATGATTCGTTGTCTAAAGGAGGGAAGGAAGGGAGGAAGGAAGGAAGGAAAGAAAGAAAGAAAGAAAGAAAGAAAGAAAGAAAGAAAGAAAGAAAGAAAGAAAGAAAGAAAGAAAGAAAAAAGAAGATAAAGTAAAATGAAGTAAAGTTATTAAAATTAATTATTTAAAAAAATGGACAGATAGAACCCTAAGACATATGGTGGAAGCAAAGCTATACAGACAAAAGCTCACACAGAAGCACACACATACACACTCACAAAAAGAGGAAAAGGGGAAAACATCATAAATCTTGCTCTCAACGTCCACCTCCTCAATTTGGGATGATTCGTTGTCTATACATGTATTCCACAGATGCAGGGTACATCAAGTTGATTGTGGAGTTTAATCCGCTGCTTCTGAGGCTGCTGGGAGAGATTTCCCTTTCTCTTCTTTGTTCTCACAGCTCCCAGGGGCTCAGCTTTGGATCTGGCCCCGCCTCTGTGTGTAGGTCACCGGAGGCGTCTGTTTTTCACTCAGGCAGGATGGGGTTAAAGGAGCCGCTGATTCGGGGGCTCTGGCTCACTCAGGCTGGGGTGAGGGAAGGACATGGAGTGTGGGGCGAGCCTGCAGCGGCAGAAGCCGGCGTGACGTTGCACCAGCCTGAGCCTCGCCATGCGTTCTCCCGGGGAAGTTGTCCCTGGATTCAGGGAACCTGGCAGTGGTGGGCTGCACAGGCTCCCCGGAAGAGAGGCGTGGATAGTGACCTGTGCTCACACACAGGCTTCTTGGTGGCGGCAGCAGCATCCTTAGCATCTCCTGCCCGTCTCTGGGGTCCGCGCTTTTAGCTGCAGCTCGCGCCCGTCTCTGGAGCTCCTTTAAGCAGCGCTCTTAATCCCCTCTCCTCACGCACCAGGAAACAAAGAGGGAAGAAAAAGTATGTTGTCTCTTCGGCAGCTCCAGACCTTTTCCCAGACTCCCTCCCGTCTAGCCGTGGTGCACTAACCCCTTCAGGCTGTGTTCACGCCACCAACCCCAGTCCTCTCCGTGCCTCCACTCACAGCCCCGCCTGCCCCGGCAGGTGAGCAGGCAAGCCTCTCAGGCTGGTGAGTGCCAGTCAGCACTGATCCTCTGTGCGGGAATCTCCCTGCTTTGCCTTCCGCACCCCTTTTGCTGCGCTCTCTTCCATGGCTCCAAAGCCCGACCCCTCTGCCACCCACTGTCTCTGCCCACGAAGGGGCTTCTAAGTGTGTGGAAACCTTTCCTCCTTCACAGCTCCCTCCCACTGGTGCAGGTCTCGTCCTTATTCTTTTGTCTCTGTTGTTTCTTTTTTTTGGCCCTACCCAGGTACTTGGGGAGTTTCTTGCCTTCTGGGAAGTCTGAGGTCTTCTGCCAGCGTTCAGTATGTGTTCTGTAGGAGTTGTTCCACGTGTAGAGGTATTTCTGGTGTACATGTGGGGAGGAAAGTGATCTCCGCAGCTTACTGTTCCACCATCTTCCCCCGGAGCTTAATCATTGTAGTTTTGATTTGCATTTCTCTAATGATTAGTGATGTTGAGCATCCTTTCATGTGTCTGTTGGCAATATGTATATATTCTTTGGAGAAATGTCTATTTAAGTCTTCTACCCATTTTTGGATTGGGTTACTTGTTTTTTGATATAGAGCTTCATGAGCTGCTAATATATTTGGAGATTATTCCTTTGTTGGCTGCTTCATTTGCAAGTATTTCCTCCCAATCTGAGGGTTGTCTTTTCGTCTTATGGTTTCCTTTGCTGTGCAAAAGCTTTGAAGTTTCATTAGGTCCCATTCGTTTATTTTTGTTTTAATTTCCATTACTCAAGGAGGTGGATCAAAAAAATCTTGCTGTGATTTATATCATAGAGTGTTCTGCCTATGTTTTCCTCTCTGAGTTTTACTGTGTCTGGCCTTACATTTAGGTTTTTAATCCATTTTGAGTTTATTTTTGTGTATGGTGTTATGGAGTGTTCTAATTTCATTCTTTTACATGTAGCTGTCCAGTTTTCCCAGCACCACTTATTGAAGAGGCTGTCTTTTCTCCACTGTATATTCTTGCCTCCTTTATCAAAGATAAGGTGACCACATGTGTGTGGGTTTATCTCTGAGCTTTCTATCCCGTTCCATTGATCTATATTTCTGTTTTTGTGCCAGTACCATACTGTCTTGATTACTGTAGCTTTGTAGTGTAGTCTGAAGTCAAGGAGCCTGATTCCTCCAGCTCCATTTTTCTTTCTCAAGATTGCTTTGGCTATTTGGGGTCTTTTGTGTTTCCATACAAATTGTGAAATTTTTTATTCTAGTTTGTGAGAAATGCCAGTGGTAGTTTGATAGGAATTGCATTGAATCTGTAGATTGCTTTGAGTAGTAGAGTCATTTTCACAATGTTGATTCTTCCAATCCCAGAAGGATTGGAAGATGGTATATCTCTCCATCTATTTGTATCATCTTTAATTTCTGTCATCAGTGCCTTATAATTTTTTGCATACAACTTTTTTGTCTCCTTAGGTTGGTTTATTCCTAGATATTTTACTCTTTTTGTTGCAATTGTAAACGGGAGTGTTTTCTTAATTTCACTTTCAGATTTTTCATCATTAGTGTATAGGAATGCAAGAGGTTTCTGTGCATTAATTGTGTATCCTGCAACTTTACCAAATTCACTGATTAGCTCTAGTAGTTTTCTGGTAGGATCTTTAGGATTCTCTATGTATAGTATCATGTCATCTGCAAACAGTGACAGCTTTACTTCTTCTTTTCCGATTTGGATTCCTTTTATTTGCTTTTCTTCTCTGATTGCTGTGGCTAAAACTTCCAAAACTATGTTGAATAATAGTGGTGAGAGTGGGCAACCTTGTCTTATTCCTGATCTTAGTGGAAATGCTTTCAATTTTTCACCATTGAGGACGATGTTGGCTGTGGGTTTGTCATATATGGCCTTTATTAGTTTGAGGAAAGTTCCCTCTATGCCTACTTTCTGGAGGGTTTTTACCATAAATTGGTGTTAAATTTTGTCAAAAGCTTTCTCTGCATCTATTGAGATGATCATATGTATTTTCTCCTTCAATTTGTTAATATGGTGTATCATATTGATTGATTTGCATATATTGAAGAATCCTTGAGTTCCTGGAATAAACCCGACTTGATCATGGTGTATGATCCTTTTAATGTGCTGTTGGATTCTGTTTGCTAGTATTTTGTTGAGGATTTTTGCATCTATTTTCATCAGTGATATTGGCCTGTAGTTTTCTTTCTTTGTGACATCTATGTCTGGTTTTGGTATCAGGGTGATGGTGGCCTCGTAGAATGAATTTGGGAGTGTTCCTCCCTCTGCTATAATTTGGAAGAGTTCGAGAAGGATAGGTGTTAGCTCTTCTCTAAATGTTTGACAGAATTCTACTTTGAAGCCACCTGGTCCTGGGATTTTGTTTGTTGGAAGATTTTTAATCACAGTTGAAATTTCAGTACTTGTGCTTGGTCTGTTCATAGTTTCTCTTTCTTCCTGGTTCAGTGAGCGAAGTTTGTGCTTTTCTAATAATTTGTCCATTTCTTCCAGGTTGTCCATGTTATTGTCATGTAAGTGCTTGTAATCTCCCATGATCCTTTGTATTTCTGCAGTGTCACTTGTGACTCCTCCCTTTTTATTTCTACTTCTATTGATTTGATTCTTCTCCATTTATTTTTCTTGATGAGTCTGGCTAGTGGTTTATCAATTTTGCTTATCTTCTCAAAGAACCAGCTTTTAGTTTTATTGATCTTAGCTATTGTTTCCTTCATTTCTTTTTCATTTATTTCTGATCTGATCTTTATGATTTCTTTACTTCTGATAACTTTGGATGATTTTTGTTCTTCTTTCTCTATGCTTTATGTTTAAAGTTAGGTTGTTTATTTGAGATGTTTCTTCTTTCCCAAGGTAGGATTGTATTGCTATAAACTTCCCTGTTAGAACTGCTTTTGCTGCATTCCATAGGTTTTGGGTCGTTGTGTTTTCATTGTCATTTGTTTCTAGGTATTTTTTGATTTCCTCAGTGATCTCTTGCTTATTTATTAGTGTATTGTTTAGCCTCCGTGTGTTTCTAGTTTTTACAGATTTTTTCCTGTAATTGATGTCTAGTCTCATAGCATTGTGGTCAGAAATCATACCTGATACAATTTCAATTTTCTTAAATTTACCAAGGCTTGATTTGTGACCCAAGATATGATCTATCCTGGAGAATGTTCCATGAGAAAAATATGTATTCTGTTGTTTTTGGATGGAATGTCCTATATATATCAATTAAGTCCATCTTATTTAATGTATCATTTAAAGCTTGTGTTTCCTTATTTATTTTCATTTTGGATGATCTGTCCATTGGTGAAAGTGGGGTGTTAAAGTCCCCTACTATGCATGTGTTATTGTCAATTTCCCCTTTTATGGCTGTTAGTAATTGCCTTATGTGTTGAGGTGCTCCCGTGTTGGGGGCATAAATATTTACAACTTTTATATCCTCTTTCCGGATTGATCCATTGATCATTATGTAGTGCCCTTCTTTGTTTCTTCTAATAGTCTTTGTTTTAAAGTCTATTTAGTCTGATATGAGAATTGCTAGTCCAGTTTTCTTTTCATTTCCATTTGCATGGAATATCTTTATCCATCCCCTCACTTTCAGTCTGTATGTGTCCCTAGGTCTGAAGTTGGTCTGTTGTAGACAGCATATATAAGGGTCTTGTTTTTGTATCCATTCAGCCAGTCTATGTCTTTTGGTTGGAGCATTTAATCCATTTACATTTAAGGTAGTTATCAATATGTCTGTTCCTATTACCATTTTCTTAATCGTTTTGGGTTTGTTATTGTAGGTCTTTTCCTTCTCTCGTGTTTTCTGCTTAAAGTTCCTTTAGCATTTTTTGTAAAGCTGGTTTGGTGGTGCTGAATTCTCTTAGCTTTTGCTTGTCTTTCAAGGTTGTAATTTCTCCGTCAAATGTGAATGAGATCCTTGCTGGGTAGAGTAATCTTGGTTGTAGGTTTTTCTCCTTCATCTCTTTAAATATGTCCTGCCACTCCCTTCTGGCTTGCAGAGTTTCTGCTGAAAGTTCAGCTGGTAACCTTATGGGAATTCCCTTGTGTGTTAATTGTTGTTTTTCCCTTGCTGCTTTTAATATTTTTCTTTGTATTTTATTTTTGATAGTTTGATTAATACGTGTCTTGGCATATTTCTCCTTGGATTTATCCTGTATGGTACTCTCTGTGCTTCCTGGGCTTGATTGACTATTTCCCTTCCTATATTAGAGAAGTTTTCAACTATAATCTCTTCAAATATTTTCTCAGTCCCTCTCTTTTTCTCTTCTTCTTTTGGGACCCCTGTAATTCGATTGTTGGTGTGTTTAATATTTTCCCAGTGGTCTCTGAGACTCCTCAATTCTTTTCATTCTTTTTTCTTTATTCTGCTCTGCAGTAGTTATTTCCACTATTTTGTCTTTCAGGTCACTTACCCGTTCTTCTGCCTCAGTTATTCTGCTATTGATCCCTTGTAGAGAATTTTTAATTTCATTTTTTGTGTTGTTCATCACTGTTTGTTTGCTGTTTAGTTCTTCTAGTTCTTTGTTAAACGTTTCTTGCATTTTCTCCTTTCTATTAACAAGATTTTGGTTCATTTTTACTATCATTATTTTGAATTCTTTTTCAGGTAGACTGCCTATTTCCTCTTCATTTGTTAGGTCTGGTGGGTTTCTGCCTTGCTCCTTCATCTCCTGTGTGTTTCTCTGTCTTCTCATTTTGCTTATCTCACTGTGTTTGGGTTCTCCTTTTCACAGGCTGTAGTTTTGTAGTTCCCGTTGTTTTTGGTGTGTGTCCCCAGTGGCTAAGGTTGGTTCAGTGGGTTGTGTAAGCTTCCTGGTGGAGGGGACTAGTGCCTTTGTTCTGGTGAATGAGGTTCAATTTTGTCTTTCTAGTGGGCAGGTCCACATCTGGTGGCGTGTTTTGAGGTGTCTGTGGCCTTATTATTATTTTAGGCAGCCTCTCTGGTAATGGGTGGGGTTGTGTTCCTGTCTTGCTAGTTGTTTGGCATAGGCTGTCCAGCACTGTAGCTTGCTGGTCGTTGATTGGAGCTGGATCTTGACGTTGAGATGGAGATCTCTGGGAGATTTTCACTGTTTGATATTACATGGAGCTGGGAGTTCTCTTGTGGACCAGTGTCCTGAACTTGGCTTTCCCACATCAGAGGCACTGCCCTGACACCTGGCTGGAGCACCAAGAGCCTGTCATCCACACGGCTCAGAATAAAAGGGAGAAAAACAAGAAAGAAGAAGATAAAGTAAAATGAAATAAAGTAAAATAAAATAAAATAATTAAAAAATAATAATTAAAAATATTTTTTAAGTAATAAAAAAAGAAAGAAGTGAACAACCAAACCAAAAAACAAATCCACCAATGATAACAAGTGGTAAAAACTATACTTAAAAAAAAAATTGACCAACAGAAACCTAGGACAAATGGTCGAAGCAAAGCTATACAGACAAAATCACACACAGAAGCATACATATACACACTCACAAAAAGAGAAAAAGGGAAAAAATAAATATCTTTGCTCCCAACGTCCACCTCCTTTATTTGGGATGATTTGTTGTGTATTCAGTTATTCCACATATGCAGGGTACATCAAGTTGATTGTGGAGAATTAATCCGCTGCTCCTGAGGGTGCTGGGAGAAATTTCCCTTTCTGTTCTTTGTTCGCACACCTCCCAGGGTTCAGATTTATGTTTGGACGCGCCTCTGTGTGTAGGTCACCTGAGGGCGTTTGTTGTTCGCTCAGAGAGGACAGGGTTAAAAGAGAAGCTGATTCTGGTGCTCTGGCTCAATCAGGCCATGGGGAGAGAGGGGTATGAATGTGGGGCGAACCTGCGGCACCAGAGGACAGCATGATGTTGCAACAGCCTGAGGTGCTCCATGCGTTCTCCCAGGGAAGTTATCCCTGAATCATGGAACCCTGGCAGTGGCAGGCTGCACACACTCCTGGGATAGGAGGTGTGGAGAGTGACCTGTGCTTGCACACAGGATTCTTGGTGGTGGCAGTAGCAGCGTTAGCGTCCCATGACCCTCTCTGGTGTCCGCACTTTTAGCCGCGGCTCACGCCCGTCTCTGGAGCTCATTTAAGCAGTGCTCTTACTCCCCTCTCCTCGCCGCACCAGTAAACAAAGAGGGAAGAAAAAGTCTTTTGCCTCTTCGGCATCTCCAGACCTTTTCCCAGACTTCCTCCCTGCTAGCTGTGGTGCACTAACCCCCTGCAGGCTTTGTTCACTCCACCAACCCCAGTCCTCTCCCTGCGCTCCGACCGAAGCCGGAACCTCAGCTCCTAGCCCCTGCCCGCCCCGGCAAGTGAGCAGACAAACTTCTCGGTCTGGTGAGTGCTGGTCGGCACCAATCCTCTGTGCGGGAATCTCTCCAATTTGCCCTCTGCACCCCTGTTGCTGCGCTCTCCTCCGTGGCTCTGAACCTCCCTCCCTCTGCCACCCGCACTCTCAGCCTGCGAAGGGGCTTCCTAGTGTGTGGAAACCTTTGCTCCTTCACAGCTGCCTCCCAGTGGTGCAGGTCCATCCCTATTCTTTTGTCCCTGTTTTTTCTTTTTCCTTTTGCCCTACCCAGGTACTTGGGGAGTTTCTTGCCTTTTGGGAGTTCTGAGGTCTTCTGCCAGCATTCAGTAGGTCTTCTGTAGGAGCTGTTCCACATGTAGTTGTGTTTCTGATGTATTTGTGGAGAGGAAGGTGATCTCCATGTCTTACTCTTCCACCATCTTGAAGCTCCCCATGCTTTATTTTTTTCCCTTATCTGTCGTTTATTATTAATTCACTCATTCAACATACATTGAATGCCTACCATATTCAATGTACTCTTCTAGGTTTTGGAGATATTAATCACCCTATCTGAAATAGCATCCCCATTATTCTCCACCCTCTTGCCCAAGTTTATATTTCTTTCAAGGGTATCGCTGTCTGACATTTGTTTGTTCATTTCTTACTGTCTATCTCCCATACTAAAATACATTTCATGAAGGCAAAGACTCTGTCTTTTGTGCCAATCAATGCATCCTAGATACTGCCTGGCATGCAGTAGATCCTCAAAAAAAATTGAGTGATATCTGAGATAAAATACATTATCTTTGACATTCATATCCTTGTCCTCAAGATGTTCACAATCTTTTAAGGGAGACAGAGAGATATCACTGAAATATTTGTACTTTCCTCCATACACTAGGCTCTCTCAGTACAGCTGTCTTGCTGCTTTCTACTCATCCCCCAAGGTTCTGCATTTTATGCCTGTTTCTTTCCCATACATTCAAGTAACATTTCCTGATGTCCTAACTGTTCCAGGCACTGTCATATTTGGTAGAGGACTTGAGAATGCTAACAAGAATTAAAACATTCTAATCTCTGACCTACAGGAGGTTTGTCTAGAGAGGCACCCTGACAGTATTAGGTGATTTATGCTGTAATGGGGGGAAATTTATGCTGCGTTCTATGGAAGCACAGAGGAGTGGCATGAAGCTCATTCTGTGGAAGATCAGGGTAGACTTTCTGGAAAATGAAATGCTTGAGCTACATTTTTAAGGATGTATTCATTAATTCAAACTCATCCATAAAATACTTATTGAGCACTTACTCTGTACCAAGCACTGTTTTAAGTGCTGGAAATGCAGTATTAAACAAAAATAGATACAAATCTTACGCTCCTAAAGCATATTTTCTAGTTAAGGATGAATGGAATTAACCAGATCCGGGAGGAAAATCAATTCCAGCAGAGGGAGCAATGTGACTAAAGACTTGGAAGCTGACAAAACCAAGGTTTGTTCAAGAAGCTTCAAGTATCAAGTAGTTTAGTATAGGTGGAGTGGAGATGACAGAGTGTGAGAGGTGAGAGTTAATGCTTTAAAGGGCACCAGAGACAGATCATGCACGGTCACATGTGATGTTCTAAAGGGTCTTTAACCCAAGGGCAGGGGAGGGTGAGGATTTTAAGTAGGAAAATGACATTTTTATCTAGGAAGGCTTTCCCAACTATCCCTTCTCCTCCTGTCTACTATCTGAGTTAGATCTTTTCTTCTGTTCCCAGTACCTCCTTGTGATAGCACTGTAAGCATTAAACATAACTTTTTAGTGGGAAATATACACATATACAGAAAAATGTATAAAAGTTAATATATATGATGTGATGTATAATTATAAAATGAACAACAAAATAACCATAGAATAAGATATTGCTAGCATTATAGAAGCTCCTATTGTGCCCTTGCTTATCATGTCTTCTTACTTCCTTCCAAAAGTAACAATTATCCAATAAGGGATAAAAGGGACCCTTTTATCATTGTGTGAGACATTCTTTGTCTCTTGTGA
The DNA here is from genome assembly GCF_949987515.2 of Delphinus delphis. NCBI lineage: Eukaryota > Metazoa > Chordata > Mammalia > Artiodactyla > Delphinidae > Delphinus > Delphinus delphis. The sequence continues at coordinate 82,982,409 of NC_082704.1, forward strand.
AAATTTTTGACTTAAACTCTACTTTGCCTGATATAAGTATAGCTATCTCTACTCTCTTTTGATTACCATTTGAATGGAATATATTTTTCCATCTTTTCACTTTCAGCTTATATGTGTCCTTAAATCTAAAGTGAGTCTCGAGGGAGAGGCCTTCAAGATGGTGGAAGTGTAACACAGGGAGATCACCTTCCTCCCCACAAATACATCAGAAATACATCTACATGTGGAACAACTCCTATAGAACACTTACTGAACACTGACAGAAAACCTCAGACTTCCCAAAAGGCAAGAAACTCCCTTAGTTGATTTTAAAGCAACTAGTTCAATAATCACTTTAAATGTGAATGTTCTGTAAACATTGAACAAAAGTCGGAGTGGAATTTACAAATTCACAAGTAAATACTGTCAGCAAGCACCCATTTTATATTAAAACTTTCTGATAGGTTAAAGAGATGGAAAAAATATCATTTTAACAGTAAGCAAAAGAACTTGGGACTAGTTATATTAATTTCAGACTGTCAGGAGCATTAAAAATCACATCTACATAACTGTCATAACCACGAGAATCTTAAGAAGACATGACTAATAAATGTGAGTCAGCAACCTGGATGGGCTCTTGGAATACCAAAAGGACATTAGAGAAAAGCTGAGAGAATATGAATATAAAGTATAGACTTTGGGTAACGATTACATATCAATATCAGTACACTAATGTGATAAATGTACCATACTAGCATAAAATGATAATACTAGGAGAATCTGGTCATGGGTCATATGGGAACTGTCTTTACACTGTTTACAGTAATTCTGAAAATCTAAAAACTGTTGTAAAATGAAAGGTTTATTTTTAATAAGCATGTTGCTACCACATTGCAGTAGTTCCAGTTATCTTGGGGGTCTCTAGACAGATATTATTTAAGACATAAGATGTAATTTTCTTAAAAGGATGTATTCAAAAACTAATGGCTGAAAACTTCTCAAGTTTAAGAGGAAAAAATGGAACAACTTTAAAACTACAGACTCAGGGAAATGAGTGAACTCCAAATAGAATAAACCCAAAGTATTCTTGCCAACACACAAGAACTTTGAATTACTGAAAGCTCAAGACAAAGAAAATGATCAAGAAATGAAACACTCAGAAGTGACATGTTATTTATAGAGGAAAACCGATTCTAGTGATTGTTCGTCTTAAACCATGAAGGACATAAGGAAGTGGCGTGTCATCTTTTTCAAGTTCTGTTTTGGGGGTTGTATAATGTGATGAATTAATAGACATAAACATAATGAAATGATAACCACAATCAAGTTAATTAACATATCTATCATCTCACATAATTGCCCTTTTTTGTGTGGTGAGAGCACATAAGATCTACTCTCCTTGCAATGCCAAGTACACAGTACGCCACTATTATTAACTACAGTCACAATACTATACATTAGATTACCAGAAATTATTCATCTTATAACTGAGACATTGTGCCCTTGACCAATATTTTTCAAGAACTTTAGAAAAGAATCCACAGCCCTAAGTTTTACATATGGAGATACATTCCTTCAGGAATGCGGGGAAATAAAGACACACTCAAAACAAGGTAAACTACAATAATTAGTCATTTGCAGATGTATCCAGAGAAAAATTGTTTAAGGAAGCTCTCCAAACAAAAAGGAAAGGATAACTTAAGAAAACTTACAGCTTCAGAGAGGAAGGAAGAAAAATGGAGTGGATAAAAAGTGGTGTGTATATACTGGCCAGAATGGCCATCATCAAAACGTCTACTAATAATAAATGCTAGAGCAGGTGTGGAGAAAATTGAACCCTCCTACACTGTTGGTGGGAATGTAAACTGGTGCAGCCACTATAGAGAATAGTATGGAGTTTCCTTAAAGTGCTAAAAATAGTTACAATATGATCTAGCAATCCCAGTCCTCGGTATCTCTCCAGAAAAGAAGAAAACTGTAATTCAAAAAGAGAAATGCACCCCAATGCTCATAGCAGCACTATTTACAATAGCCAACACATGGAAGCAACCTAAATGTCCATCAACAGATGAATGGATAAACAAGAGGTATTATGTATGACTGAGTGATATCCTGTATATATACATATATATATGTATATATATATAGGATATCACTCAGTCATAAAAAAGAATGAAATAATGCCATTTGCAGGAATATGGATGGACCAGAGGTTATCATACTAAGGGAAGTAGGTCAGCTAGAGAAAGACAAATATCATATGATATCACTTATTTGTGGAACCTAAAGAAAATGATACAAATGAACTTCTTTACAAAACAGAAATAGACTCACAGACATAGAAAACAAATGTATGGTTACCAAAGGAGAAAGGGGCAGCAAAGGATAAATTAGGAGTTTGGTTTTAACAGATACACACTATTAAATATATATATAATAGATAAACAACAAGTACCTACTTTATAGCACAGGGGATTATATTCAATATTTAATATCTTGTAATAACTTTTAATGGAAAAGAATCTGAAAAAGAATATATATAAATACACATAACTGAATCACTTTGCTGTACACCTAAAACTAAACTAACACAGCATTGTATATCAACTATACTTCAATAAAAAATATAAAATAAAATAAAGGAGACCTTCAAGATGGTGGAGGAGTAAGACATGGAGACCACCTTCCTCCCCATAAATACACCAGAAATACATCTACACGTGGAACAACTCCTACAGAACACCTACTGAGCACTGGCAGAAGACCTCAGGCCTCCCGAAAGGCAAGAAAAACCCCACATACCTGAGTAGGCCAAAAGAAAAAAGAAAAAACAGAGACAAAAGTATAGAGATAGGACCTGCACCTCTTGGAGGGAGCTGTGAAGGAGGAAAAGTTTCCACACACTAGGAAGTCCCTTCACTGGCAGAGAAGGGTGGTGGTGGTGGGGAAGCATTGGAGCCATGGAGGAGAGCACAGCAATAGGGCTGCAGAGGGCAAATTGGAGAGATTCCGCAACAGAGGATAAATGCCAACCAGCACTCACCAGCCTGAGAGGCTTGTCTGCTCACCCACCATGGCAGGCGGGGTCTGGGAGCTGAGGCTCAGGCTTTGGAGTTCAGATCACAGGGAGAGGACTGGGGTTGACTGCGTGAACACAGCCTGAATGGGGCTTGTGCATCACAGCTAGCTGGGAGGGAGTCTGGGAAAAAGTCTGGACCTGCCTAAGAGGCAAGAGACCATTGTTTTGGGGTGCATGGGGAGAGAGGATTCAGAGCACGGCCTAAAGGAAGTCCAGAGACGGGCGCGAGACACGGCTATCAGCGTGGACACCAGAGACGGGTATGAAACGCTAAGGCTGCTGCTGCAGCAATCAAGAATCCTCTGTGCAAGCACAGGTCACTATCCACACCTCCCCTCCTGGGAGCCTGTGCAGCCCGCCACTGCCAGGGTCCCGTGATCCAGGGACAACTTCCCCGGGAGAACATGCAGTGTGCCTCAGGCTGTTGCCATGTCATGCTGGCTTCAGCAGCCACAGGCTCGCACCGCATTCTGTATCCCTCCCTCCACCCGGCCTGAGTGAGCCGGTCCCCCCTAATCAGATACTACTTTAACCCCATGCTGTCTGAGCGAAGAACAGACACCCCCAGGAGACCTACACGCAGAGGTGGGGTCAAATCTAAAGCTGAACCCCGGGAGCTGTGCGAACAAAGAAGAGAAAGGGGAATTTCTCCATGTAGCCTCAGGAGTAGTGGATTAAATCTCCACAATCAAATTGATGTACCCTGCATTTGTGGAATACCTGAATAGACAACGAATCATGCCAAAATTGAGGCAGTGGATTTTGGAAGCAACGATATATATATATTTTTTCTTTTTTCTCTTTTTGTGAGTGTGAATGTGTATGCTTGTTTGTGTGATTTTTGTCTGTATAGTTTGCTTTTACCATTTGTCGAAGAGTTCTGTCTGTCCATTTTTTCCCTTTATTTTAGTATAATTTTTAGCACTTGTTAGCCTTTGTGGATTTGTTTTATGGTTTGGTTGCTTTCTTCTTTCTTTCCTTTTTTTATTACTTTTTAATTTTTAATAATTATTTTATATTTTAATACTTTATTATATTTTATTTTACTTTCTTCTTTTTTTCTCCCTTTTCTTCTGAGCCATGTTGCTGACAGGGTCTCGGTGCTCTGGCTGGGTGTCAGGCCTGTGCCTCTGAGGTGGGAGAGCTGAGTTCAGGACATTGGTACACCAGAGATCTCCTGGCTCCATGTAATATCAAATGCCGAAATCTCTCCCAGAGATCTCCATCTCAATGCTAAGCCCCAGCTCTATTCAACAACAAGCAAGCTACAGTTCTGGAAACCCTTTGCCAAACAACTAGAAAGACAGGAACAAAACACCACCCATTAGCAGAGAGGCTGCCTAAAATCCTAATAAGGCCATGGATATACCAAAACACACGATTGGACATGGACCTGCCCACCAGAAAGACAAGATCCAGCTTCATCCACCAGAGCACAGGCACTAGTCCCTTCTACCAGAAAGCCTACACAATTCACTGAACTAATCTTAGCCACTGGGGACAGACACCAAAAACAACGGGAACCACAAACCTAAGCCTGAGAAATGGAGACCCCAAACACTGTAAGTTAAGAAAAATGAGAAGCCAACAAAACACACAGCAGATGAAGGAGGAAGGTAAAAACCCACCAGACCAAACAAATGAAGAGGAAATAGGCAAGTACCTGAAAAAGAACTCAGAGTAATGATATTAAAGATGATCCAAAATCTTTGAAATAGAATGAGAAAACAGAAGAAATGGTTAACAAGGACCTAGAAGAACTAAAGCACAAACAAGCAATGATGAACAGCACAATAAATGAAATTAAAAATTCCCTAGAAGGAATCAATAGGTGAATAACTGAGACAAAAGAACGCATAAGTGACCTGGAAGTTAAAATAGTGGAAATAACTACTATAGAGCAGAATAAAGAAAAAAGAAAGCAAAGAATTTAGGACATTCTCAGAGAACAATGTGACAATATTAAATGTGCCAAAATTCTAATTATAGGGGTCCCAGAAGAAGAAGAGAAAAAGAAAGGGACTGAGAAAATATTTGAAGAGATTATAGCTGAAAATTTCCCTAATAGGCGAAAGGAAATAGTTAATCAAATTTAGGAAGTGCAGAGAGTTCCATACAGGATAAATCCAAGGAGAAACATGCCATGACACTTATTAGTCAAACCATCTAAAATTAAATAGAAAGGAAAAATATTCAAAGAACCAAGGGAAAAACAACAAATAATATACAAGGGAATCTCCATAAGGTTAACAGATGATCATTCAGGAGAAAATCTGCAACCCAAAAGGGTGTGACAGGACATATTTAAAGTGATGAAAGGGAAAAACCTACAACCAGGATTGCTCTACCCAGCAAGGATCTCATTCAGATTCGATGGAGAAATTAAAATCTTTACAGACAAGCAAAACCTAAGAGAATTCAGCACCACCAAACCAACATTACAATAAAAGCTAAAGGAACTTCTCTAGGCAGAAAACACAAGAGAAGGAAAAGATCTACAATAACAAACCCAAAGCAATTAAGAAAATGGTAATAGGACCATACATATCGATAATTACCTTAAATGTAAATGGATGAAATGCTCAAACCAAAAGAGATAGACTGGCTGAATGGATACATAAACAAGCCCCGTATATGTGCTGTCTACGGGAGACCTATTTCAGACCTAGGGACACATACAGACTGAAAGTGGGGGATGGAAAAAGATATCCCATGCAAATGAAAATCAAAAGCAAGCTGGAGTAGCAACTCTCATAACAGACAAAATAGACTTTAAAATAAAGACTACTGCAAGAGACAAAGAACAAGAGTATATAATAATCAAGGGATCAATCCAAAAAGAAAATATAACAATTGAAAATATTTATGCACCCAACATAGGAGCACTTCAAAACATAAGGCAAATACTAACAGCCATAAAAGGGGAAATCGACAGTAACACAAATACTGTAGGGGCCTTTAACACCCCACTTTCACCAATGGGCAGATCATCCATAATGAAAATAAATAAGGACACACAAGCTTTAAATGATAGATTAAACAAGATGGACTTAATTAATATTTATGAGACATTCCATCCAAAACCAACAGATACACTTTCTTCTCAAGTGCTCATGGAACATTCTCCAGGATAGAACATATCTTGGGTCACAAATCAAGCCTTGGTAAATTTAAGAAAATTGAAATCATATCAAGTATCTTTTCCAACCACAACACTATGAGACTAGATATCAATTACACGAAAAAAAATCTGTTGAAAATACAAACACATGGAGGCTAAGCAATACACTACATAAAAACCAGGAGATCACTGAAGAAATCAAAGAGGAAATCAAAATACACCTAGAAACAAATGAGAATGAAAACACCATGACCCAAAACCCATGGAATGAAGCAAAAGCAGTTCTAAGAGGTAAGTTTAGAGCAAAACAATCCTACCTCAAGAAACAAGAAAAATCTCAAATAAACAACCTAACCTTACACCTAAAGCAATTAGAGAAAGAAGAACAAAAAAATAAAAACCCAAAGTTAGTAGAAGGAAAGGAATCATAAAGTTCAGATCAGGAATAAATCAAAAAGAACCGAAGGAAACAATAGCAAAGATCAATAAAACTAAAAGCTTGTTCTTTGAGAAGATAAACAAGGTTGATAAACCATTAGTCAGACTCATCAAGAAAGAAAGGGAGAAGACTCAAATCAATAGAATTAGAAATGAAAAAGGAGAAGTAACAACTGACACAGCAGAAATACAAAGGATCATGAGAGATTACTACAAGCAACTCTATGCCAATAAAATGGACAATCTGGAAGAAATGGACAAATTCTTAGAAAAGCACAACCTTCCAAGACTGAACAAGGAAGAAATAGAAAATATGAACAGACCAATCACAAGCACTGAAATTGAAACTGTGATTAAAAATCTTCCAACAAAAAAAGCCCAGGACCAGATGGTTTTACAGGCGAATTCTATCAAACATTTAGAGAAGAGCTAACACATATCCTTCTCAAACTCTTCCAACATATAGAAGAGGAAGGAACACTCCCAATCTCATTCTATGTGGCCACTATCACCCTGATAGCAAACTTGACAAAGATGTCACAAAGAAAGAAAGCTACAGGCCAATATCACTGATGAACATAGGTGCAAAAATTCTCAAAACATACTAGCAAACAGAATCCAACAGCACATTAAAAGGATCATACACATGATCAAATGGGGTTTATCCCAGGAATGCAAGGATTCTTCAATATACCCAATCAATGTGATACATCATGTTAACAAATTGAAAGATGAAAACCATATATCATCTCAATAGATGCAGAAAAAGCTTTTGAAAAAATTGAACACACATTTATGACAAATACTCTCCACAAAGTAGGCATAGAGGGAACTTACGCTCATTATAACAAAGGCATATATGACAAACCCACAGCCAACATTGTTCTCAATGATGAAAAACTGAAAACATTTCCACTAAGATCAGGAAGAAGACAAGGTTGCCCACTCTCACCACTATTATTCAACATAGTTTTGGAAGTTTTAGCCATAGCAATCAGAGAAGAAAAAGAAATCAAAGGAATCCAAACTGGAAAAGAAGAAGAAAAGCTGTCACTGTTTGCAGATGACATGAGACTATACACAGAGAAACTTAAAGATGCTACCAGAAAATTGCTAGAGCTAATTAATGAATGTGGTAAAGTAGCAGGATACAAAATTAATGCACATAAATCTCTTGCATCATATACACTAATGATGAAAAATCTGAAAGAAAAATTAAGGAAACACTCCCATTTATCATTGAATCCAAAAGAATGCCTAGGAATAAACCTAACTAAGGAAAAAAAGAGCTGTATTCAGAAAACTGTAAGACACTGATGAAAGAAATTAAAGATGGTACAGTTAGAGACATATACCATGTTCTTGGTTTGGAAGTTTCAGCATTGTGAAAATGATTCTACTACCCAAAGCAATCTACAGATTCAGTGCAATATCTATCAAACTACCAATGGCATTTTTCACAGAAGTAGAACAAAGCACTTCACAGTTTGTATGGAAGCACAAAAGACCCCAAATAGCCAAAGCAATCTTGGGAAAGAAAAACGGAACTGGAGGAATCAGGCTTCCTGACTTCAGACTATACTACAAAGCTACAGTAATCAAGACAGTATGGTACTGGCACAAAAACAGAAAGATAGATCAATGGAACAGGATGGAAAGCCCAGAGATAAACCCATGCACATATGGTCACCTTATTTTTGATAAAGGAGGCAAGAATATACAATGGAGAAAAGACAGACTTTTCAATAAGAGGTGCTGGGAAAACTGGGCAGCTACATGTAAAAGAATTAAATTAGAACACTTTCTAACACCATACACAAAAATAAACTCAAAATGGATTAAAGACCTGAATGTAAGGACAGACACTATAAAACCCTTAGAGGAAAGCATAGACAGAACACTCTATGACATATAACACAGCAAGATCTTTTTTTACCAACCTCCTAGAGAAATGGAAATTAAAAACAAAAATAAACTTGTGGGACCTAATGAAACTTCAAAGCTTTTGCACAGCAAAGGAAACCATAAACAAAACGAAAAGAAAACCCTCAGAATGGGAGAAAATATTTGCACATGAAGCAACTGACAAAGGATTAATCTCCAAAATATACAATCAGCTCATGCAGCTCAATATCAGAAAAACAAACAGTCTAATCCAAAAATGGGCAGATGACCTAAATAGACATTTCTCCAAAGAATATATACAGATTGCCAACAGACACATGAGACAATGGTCAACATCATTAATCATTAGAGAAATGCAAATCAAAACTCCAATGAAGTATCACCTCACACCAGTACGATGGCCATCATCAAAAACTCTACAAACAATAAATGCTGGAGAGGGTGTGGAGAAAAGGGAACCCTCTTGCACTGTTAGTGAGAATGTAAATTGATACAGCCACTATGGAGAACAGTATGGAGGTTCCTTAAGAAACTAAAAATAGAACTACCATATGATCCAGCAATCCCACTCCTGGGCATATACCCTGAGAAAAACATAATTCAACAAGAGTCATGTACCACAATGTTCATTGCACCTCTATTTACAATAGCCAGGATATGGAAACAACCTAAGTGTCCACTGACAGATGAATGGATAAAGAAGAAGTGGCACATACATACAATGGAATATTACTCGGCTGTAAAAAGAAAGGAAATTGAGTTATTTGTAGTGAGGTAGATGGATCTAGAGTCTGTCATAGAGAGTGAAATAAGTCAGAAAGAGAAAAATAAATACGGTATGCTAACACATATATATGGAATCTAAAAATAAAAAAAAGGTTATGCAGAACCTAGGGCCAGGACAGGAATAAAGACACAGAGGTAGAGAATGGACTTGAGGACACGTGGATGGGGATGGGTAAGCTGGGATGAAGTGTGCGAGTGGCATGGACATATATATACTACCAAATGTAAAATAGATATCTAGTGGGAAGCAGCTGCATAGCACAGGGAGATCAACTTGGTGCTTTGTGACCACCTAGAAGGGTGGGATAGGGAGGGTGGGAGGGAGACCCAAGAGGGAGGAGATATGGGGATATATGTATATGTATAGGTGATTCACTTTGTTATAAACAGAAACTAACACACCATTGTAAAGCAATTATAGTCCAATAAGTATGTTAAGAAAAATATAATCTAAAGTGATCTCTTGTAGACAACATATAGTTGGAACTTGTTTTATTTTAATCCATCCAGCCAATATACATTTTGATTAGTGAGTTTAATCCATTTACTTTTAATAATTATTGATAGGTAAGGACTTATTAGTGCCATTTTGTTGTTTTCTGTCTGTTTTGTAATTCTTTTGTTCCTCTTTTGCAGTCTTCCTTTGTGATTTGTTGATTTTTTGTAATTTTACACTTTGTTTTTCCTTTATCTTTTTTTGTATTTATTACAGGTTCTTTTCTTTTGGTTACCAAGAGAATTACATAAAACTTCGTACAGTTACAACGGTCTATTTAAACTGATAATAATTTAACTTCAATCACATAGCAAACCTTTCACTCCATCCCCACACTTTGCTAGTGATGTCAGAATTTATTTCTTATATTGTGTATCCCTTAACAGATTTTTATGGTTATAGTTATTTGTTATACTTTTGTCTTTAAACTTTTATATTAGGGTTAAAAGTGATTTAATTATCACCATTACAATATTATGTTATCTGTATTTGTTTATATATTAACCTTTGTCAGTGAGATTTATACTTCCCTATGCTTTCATGTTGTTGTTTAGCGTCCTTTTGTTTAAACTCAAATAACTTTATCATTTTTGTAAGGTCAGACTAACAAGGCAACACACAGAAGGGGAGAAAATATTTGCAGAGCATATATCTGATAAGACATTAAAATCCAGAATATATAAAGAATTCATTCAACTCAACAACAGCAAAAACAAACAAACAAGTTTTAAAATGGACAAAGGACTTGTATAGAAATATCTCCAAAGAATATATACAGATGGCCAATGAGTACCTAAAGAGATTCTCAACATCATTAATCAGTAGGGAAATGTACCTCAAAACCACTTTGAGGTACAATGTCATACCCATTAGGATGGCTATTAACTAATAAATAATTGCAAAAAGCTGAAAATAAGATGTTTTGGTGAGGATGTGGAGAGATTGGAACCCTATGCTATGCTGTTAGGAATACACAATGGTGTAGCTGCTGTAGAAAACATTATATTAGTTGCTCAAAAAAATTAAACATAGAATTACCTCATGATCCAGCAATTCCACTACTGAATGCAGGGGAGTCGAACAGATATTTGAATACCAATGTTTATAGCAGTGTTATTTACAGTAGCCCAAAGGTAGAAACAACCCAAATGAACATTAAAAACGTATGGATAAGCATACTGTGGTCAATGCACACAATGGAATATTACTTGGTCTTAAAAAGAAATGAAATCTGAAAAATTCTATAATATGGATGAATCTTGAGGGCATTATGGTAAGTGAAATAAGTCAAGTACAAAATAACAAAATGTAGAATTTCATTTATGTGCAGTATCTAGAGTAGTCAAACTCATAGAGACAGAATGGTGGTTGCCAGCAGCTGGATGGAGGAATGTGGAGTTTTTTAATGGGTACAGAGTTTCAATTTGAGATGATTAAAAATTTCTGGAGTTGGATGGTGGTGATGATTGCACAACAATGTTAACGTATTTCATGACACTGAATTGTACACAAAAAATATTGAGATGATTATACATCTGTACAACTAAATCTAAATCTCTATCTATTTAATCTAATATTCCACTTGACCATTGTCTCCAATCACAGCACCTTCTCCAGAGACAGTATTGTTTATCTTAGTCTTTTTAACCACCCCCAATATTCCATAGTGTATGTTTTAAATAAATAAATAAAATAAATAAATAAATAAATAAAATAAATAAAATAAAATAAAATAAAAAAAATAAATAAAATAAAATAAATAAATAAATAAATAAATAAATAAAATAAATAAAATAAATGTATGTTTTAAATAAAACATGGGTATACCATGTTTTATTTAAACATTCTTTAATGATAATTTTTGAAGCCATTTCTATGTTTTCACTGTTATGATTAATGCTGCAGTGAAAACATCTTTGTACATATATTCTTGTGTACTAGGGTACATATTTCTGTAGACTAAAATCCTACAAATTGTATGACCGAGTCAAATGATAAGACTATTTTAAATGTTGATGCATATTGCTCAATCACACTCCAGAAGTTTTAACGTTTTTCACAGTAAATAAGTGTGCACATTTTCCCATAACATCCTCCAAACAATATATCAGTCTTTTTTAATCTTTTCTAATCTTTTGGACAATAAAAAATGATTGAATTAATTTGGATTTGCCTGCTAACTAGTGAGGTTAATTCTCTGTTCACATATTTGTTGACCTCTTTCTCCCCTTCTGTGGATTTTCTCTTCATGTTGTTTACCTATGTGTCTATAGGTTTCTTTTTTTTTCATTGTTTGAGTACTTTATTTAATATCAATGTTAATCCTAAATCATATATGTGACCATATATTTTACAGATATTTTCCTCTGGTCTGTCAATTATCTTTTTTTTAAAGCATTATTGAAATACATTTCATATTCCCTACAGTTCATCCATTTAAAGTATAAGTTCAATGGCTTTTGGTATATTCACAGAGTTGTACGAAAATCACTACAAACAATTTTAGGATATTTTTATCACCCAAAGGGAAATCCTTCATCAGTTAGCCATGATTGCCCAATACCCAATCCTTACTAGGCCTGGGAATCTACTAATCTACTTTCTATCTCTATAGATCTGCCTATTCTGGATATTTAATAAAAATGGAATCATATACTATATGGTCCTTTGTGAGTGACTGTTTGCACTCAGGATAATGTTTTCAAAATTTATTCATGTCATAGCATCTATAAATACTTCATTTATTTTTTATTGTCAAATAATATTCCATTGCATTGTTACAATCAATCAACTGAATCTATCAGTTGGTAGATATCTGTGATATTTCCACTTTCAGTCACTTGTGAATAGTGCTGCTATGAATATTCTTCACATATGAACATTCATGGGTAAGTTTTTGTATATACATATGTTTTCATTTATTTTGTGTATGTATGTAGAGGAGGAATTTTTGATCATATGCTAACTCTATATTTAACACTTCATGGAGCTAATAGACCACTTTTCAAAGCAACTGCACCATTTTATATTCCCACCGTGTGATGGGAAGGACGGTTTCAATTTTTCCACATCCCCAACAACATTGTTATTATCTTTCTCATTATAGTCACCCTCATGGGTGTGAAGTGGTATCTCATTGTGGTTGTGATTTGCATTTCTCTGATGGCTAATGACATTGAGCATTTTTTATGTGCTTTTTGCCAATTTGTATATCTTCTTTTAGAGAACAGTTTATTCGGATCCTTGCCCATTTTTCTATTGGATTATTTGGCTTTTCTTGTTGAATTATAATTGTTCTTTATATATTCTTTATAGAAGTCCCTTATCAGAAATATGATTTTCAAGTATATTCTCCCATTCTTTGGGGTTTTTATGCATCAAAGCATGGTGTCCTTTGAAGCACAAAATTTGTTAATTTTAAAGACATCCAATTTGTCTATTTTTTTCTTTAGTTGCTTGTCCTTTTAGTGTCATGACTAAGAAACCACCATCTAATCTAAGATTGAGAAAATTTGTACTGTTGTTTTAAGAGTTTTTTTTTAAACATTAACATTTCATGACTTTTTTTTTTTTTTGGCTGTTCTGGGTGGCTTGCAGGATCTTAGTTCCCCAACCAGGGATTGAACCCTGCTCCTTGCAGTCGAAGTGCAGAATCCTAACCACCCACTGGACCACCAGGGAATTCCCTCTTAAGAGTTTTATAGTTTTAGCTCTTACATTTAGATCTTTGCTCTCTTTTGGGGTCAGATTTTTGTATGTGGACTGAGATGGGAGTCCAACACATTCTTTTCCATGTGAAAGTCCAGTTATTTCAGCACTATTTGTTGACAAGACTCTTCTTTCTCCAATTGTCTTGACACCCTTATCAAAAGTCAGTGGACTATAAATATGAGGGTTTATTTCTGGGCTCTCAATTTTATTCCACTAACCTACACGTCTATACTGTTGTCAGTATCATGTTGTCCTGATTACTGTTGCTTTGTAGCAAATTTTGAAATTGGGGAATGTTTTCCTCAACTTTGTTCTTTTTCAAGATTTTATTAGATTTTCTAGGTACATTGAATTTCCATATGAGTTTTAAGATCATATCAATTTCTGCATAGAATCAGCTGATAGATATTGCATTGAATCTATAGATCAATTTAGGAAGCATTGTAATCTTAATAATATTGTGTTCTTATCTGTGAATATGAGATGTCTTTCCTTTTATTGAGGTCTTCTTTAATTTCTTTCAACAATGTAGTTTTCAGAGTATAAATTTCATACTTTTTGCTGTAATTTATTCCTGTCTTTTGAAGTTGTTTTGTATACTATTTTAAATGGAGTTGTCTTCTTAATTTCATTTTTTGTTTGCTTATGTTAGTGTATAGAAATACAATTGATTATACTAATTTTGTGTCTTGTAACCTTAATGAAATAAATTATTATTTCTAATAAGTGTTTATACTGGATTCCTTATAATTTTTTTATACAATATCTTGTCATCTACAAAAAGAGATAGTTTTACTTCTTCCTTACCTATCTGGATGCCTTTTATTTATTTTATTTGTATTTTTATTTTTGCCTAATTTCCTTGACTAGAACCTCCAGTACAATGTTGAACAGAATTATTGATGAGACATATCTTTGTCTTATTCCTGATCTTAAGTAGAAATCATTCAATCTTTCTCCATTAAGTATATTAGCTCTGGGTCTTTCTTAGATACCCTTTTTCAGTTTAAGAAGTTCTTTCCATTCCTAGTTTGTTGACTGACTGTTCTTATCATAAAGGGACGTTGAATTTTGTCATATACTTTCTCTGCATATATTAAGGTGATTATGTGGTTTTTGTCTTGTATCCTATTGATGTGGTATATTACACTGATTTTTGGATGTTTAACCAACTTTGCACTCTCGGGATTAATCCCACTTTATCATGGTGTATAATCCTTTTGATATATTTCCCTTTGATTCAATTTGCTGGTATTTTCCTGAGGATTTTTGCATCTATATTCATGATTATCTGTACTATTCTTTTTTAATTGTGATGCCATTGTCTGGTTTTACTATCAGGGCAATACTGGTCCCATATAATGAGTTGAGATGTGTTTCCCTCTCTTTTGTGTCATGAAAGAGTTTGTGAATAATTGATATTAAATTTTCTTTATGTGTTTGATGTAACTGTCCAGTGAAGCCATCTGGGCCTGAACTTCTCTTTGTGGAGATTTTTTTTTAATTACTGAACTAATATATTTCTTATTATAAGTTTATTCAGATTTTCTATTTCTTCTTGAGTCAGTTTTGGTAGTGTGTCTTTCTAGGAATTTTTCATTTTGTTTAAGGTATGTAGTTTGTTGGCATAGTATTTTCTTATAATTCTGTTTATTTCTCTAAGGTAGGGAACAATATCTCCTATTTCCTTCTGATTTCAGTAATTTGTATCATCTTTCTCTTTTTCTTAGTCAATCTTAAGTTTTTCTATTTTGTTGATCTTTGCAAGTAAGCTTATTTCAGTTTTTTTGTTTTTCTGTTCTCTGTTTCATTGAGTTCTTCCATAATCCTTATTATTTCCTATCTCTGCTTGCTTTAGGTTTAGTTTCTCTTCTTTTTTTTATTATCTTAAGATGGAAAGTTAGGTTTTTTAATTTGAAATTTCTTTTTAATGTAGGCTTTTGTAGCTATAAATTTCCCACTAAACACTTCTTTAGCTGCATCTCATGAGCTTTGGTACATTGTGTCTTCATTTTCACTTATCTCAGAGTATTTTCTAATTTCTCTTCTGATTTTTTCTTTGACTTATAAGCTACTTTTTAGTGTGTTATTAATTTCTGCATATCTGTAAATTTCCTTCTGTTATTCATTTCCATTTTCCTCCATTGTGATCAGATAACATATTTTGCATGATTTCATTCTTTTTAAAATTTACTTAAGCTCTTTCTATGTCCTAACTTAGAGCCTATCCTGGAAATGTTCCATGTGTGCTTGAAAAGAATGTGTTTTATTTTGTTGGGGTTTTTTTGCTGCACCTCGTGGCTTGCAGGATCTTAGTTGCCTGACCAGGGATTGAACCCGGGCCACAACAGTGAAAGCACTGAGTCCTAACTCCTGGACTGCCAGGAAGTTCCCTGTATTTGGTTATTTTTGGATGGAGTGTTTGATAGGTATCTGTTAGATCTAATTTTTGTATAGTTTTGTGCAAATCTTCTATTTCCTAATTGATCAGCATTGTTGTTGGATTCATTATTTCTAGTATTGAAGTCTCCAATTTTTAAAAATGTTTATTTATTTATTTATTTTTGGCTGCATTTGGTCTTCATTGGTGCATGCAGGCTTTCTCTAGTTGTGGCAAGCAGGGGCTACTCCTTGTTGTGGTGTGCAGGCTTCTCATTGTGGTGGCTTCTCTTGTTGTGGAGCATGGGCTCTAGGCACATGGGCTTCAGTAATTGTGGCATGTGGGCTCAGTAGTTGTGGCTCATGGGCTCTAGAGTGCAGGCTCTGTAGTTGTGGTGCACAGGCTTAGTTGCTCTGCAACATGTGGGATCTTCCCAGACCAGGGCTCGAACATGTGTCCCCTGCATTGGCAGGTGGATTCTTAAGCACTGCACTACCAGCGAGGTCTGAAGTCTCCAATTTTTATTTTCGAATTTTCTATTTCTTCCCTCAATCCTGTCAGCCTTTGCTTCATGTATTCTGGGGCTCCGTTTTTAGGTACATGCATGTTTATAATTGTTATAAATTTCTTATGATTGACCTTTTTTATTATAAAACACTCTTCTTTATTTGTAGTATTATTTTTTGCTTTAAAGTCTATTTTTCTGATATTAGGATAACCACCACAGCTTTTTATGATTGCTGTTTGCATGATACATGTTTTTCCATTCTTTTTTCTTTTAGCTTCTTTGTATCTTTGAATCTAAAATGTGTCTCTTGTAGATAGTCTATGGTTTGATCTATTTTTTAATCCAGTCTGACAATCTCTGACTCTTGATTGGGTTAGTTAATCCACTTATATTTGATTTTATTATTGATATAGTTAGATTAATGTCTGCATTTTACCTTTTGTTTTCTATATGCCACAAATCCTTTTTGTTTCTGTATTCCTGCTTTAATGCTTTCTTTTAAATTAAATGAATATATTGTTTTTAAATATTTATTTATTTAAATTTTTATTGGAGTATAGTTGATTTACAATGTTGTGTAGTTTCAGGTGTACAGCAAAGTGAATCAGTTATATATATACATACATCCACTCTTTTTTAGATTCTTTTCCCATATTGGCCATTACAGAGTATTGAGTAGAGTTCCTTGTGCTATACAGTAGGTCTTTATTAGTTATCTATTTTATATATAGTAGTGTGTATATGTCAATCCCTATCTCCCAGTTTGTCCCTCCCTCCCTTACCCCCTGGTAACTGTTAGGTGAGCTGAGGCGGGTTGTGAAAGTATTCTCAGAAATATTAACAAGGGAAGAAAAGAAAGTTTTTATTCACTTTCCAAGGGAAGAAAGAGGCCAGATGCATAGAGTGGCATTGGACCCAAAGCATAGGGGTTTGAGTCTTTTACTGGGCTTCAAAGGGCAAGGTGCAGGAGAGAAGGGGTGGGTTCATATCTATTTTGGTCCACAGTTGTATCTGAGCTGGCTGTGCTTCTATAGGATGTGTTTTTTCTGAGAATCTGTAACTTTTTGTCTTCAGTAATTTTCCAGTCCTTGGGTGTCTGAAAGAGACTTGATAGTGGCCCTTGACAGGCATTACTCTATTTTGAACAATGTTAGATGGGTTTACATTTCCTTTAATATTCATTTATTCTTAAGTGTTACATGGAACCCAGTTGGCCCATTTGTTGGGAATTGTGGCAGAGGTCTCTTTTGCTGTAACTTCTTCCTGCTGAGCTGAGGCATAGAGCAGTCCCTACCTGGGCGTGGGGCATGTGAGTTGTCTTGGAACTGAAAGGCAAGACCCATGACGGGTTGGGGGGAGGTTTGGTAAGGGCAGTAAGACAGTTTTTGAGAAAGGAGAGGAGAAACTGGATAAGACAGGGGTCAAAAAGGAGGAGACAGAGTATGGCTGCTATAGGGCCCAGGAATGGAGTTAACCAAGAAAACCAGGATGGCAGTGGACTGTTCTAGGATTTCTAAACAAGAGTGTTCCAGAGTTTGGGGTTGAGAAAAATCTGGCAGTAATGTGGCAGGGTTGAGAACTGAACAAGTAAAGAGAGTGAGTGATGGACTGTCAAGTAAAATAGTTTGATATTGAGTAAGTCTACTGTTGGTGAGAAAGTGGTGGACTTTGTTGTCTAGAATGTCCATCACCTGATGAGGTGTAAGGAAATGAAGTGTCTGCCCATAAGTTAGTTTATTGAGAGTGGTGACTGTCATGGTCTGTCCGTGTAAAAGCAAATATGTCTTGAGAATCTTGGGAGAGAGGGATAGTGAAGAAAGCATCTTTTAGATCAAGGACTGTAAAGACCTGAGTATTAGGAGGAATTGAACTGAGGATGATATAGGGATTGGGGACTACAGGGTGGAGAGGGACCACTGCCTTGTTAATTATGCATAGGTCCTGTACTAGAAAATAGGTGCCATCTGCCTTTTTAATGGGCAGAACAGGGGTGTTATAAGGGAGTTGGTGGGTCTAAGGAGTCCAGTGTCTAGGAATTTGTCAATGAGGGGTTTGAGCCCCCTAAGATCTTCCAGTTTTATAGGATATTGAGAGTGGTGGGGAAAGTGAAAGGGGTCCCTCACAGTGATAGTGACAGGAGTTAGGTGAGAGGCCCTCCTGACGGTATTAATGTCCCATACAAGTGAGGGAACCTGTTTAAGTATTTCTGGTGGCAGAGGGGAGGGCTGAGCATCAGAGGCAGAGTCCTTTAAGATTCCAAGGAAGGAAGCTTGTGGCTGGAGAATTAGATGAGTCACTAGTTTTGTCAAAAGGTCCCTGCCTAGGAGGGGTGTGGGATAATTGGGAAGGATGAGGAAGGAATGCAAAAAGATCTGATCTCCTAGTGAGCATGGTAAGTCAAAGATTTGGAGCATAGGTTGAAGTTTGTCTTTTACTCCAATGATGGTGATAGGTGAGGGAATCAAGGGACCTGGAAACTCAGGAAGAACAGAGTAAGTGGCTCAGGTATCAATTAAGAAATTGATTTTCTTACCTGCTATGGATAGAGGTACCCGAGGCTTGGCCAAGTCGATTTTATGTCGTGGAGCCAGGTCCAGTGTTGGGGCCTGTCAGTCCAAAGATTGTAGAAGTCCTAGAAGATTTCTGGGGATGGAGGAGATCCTCACAGGAGGGTTCCCCAGTTCCAGACAGGGAATTTGTCCCCTTTTATTGAGGAGAGGGCAATCCCACTTCCTGTGCCCTGTTAGTTTACAAAGTGGGCACGGTCCTGGGGGTAACTTTTCCTGGGGCATTCTCTACTCCAGTGCCCCACTTCTTTGCAGTTGAAGCAGGAGCCAGCGTTGGGCCCAATGACTGTTTTCCTTGACATTGGTTGAGGGGCCTTGGATAAGTCTTATCCTGAAAGGTATCTCTGACCACAGATGCAATAATTTGGGAAGATTGTTTCTGCTCTTGAGACGATTGTCAGTCTCGTTCCCTCTTTTCCTCTCATTTATCTCGGTTATTGAAGACCTTAAAGTCCAGGTCAGTGAGTGCAGACTGGGGAGACTGAGGGCGCTTTTCCAATTTTTGGAGTTTGCGAGGGATATCAGGGGCTGACTGGGAGATGAAATGCAACACCAAGATTGTTTTGCCTTTTTCAGAGGTTAAATCTAAATTGGTTTAAATGTGTAGAGTCTCTGAAAGGTGAGACAGGAAAAGAGAGGGGTCTTCTGAGAAATTGCCTAGCTTGAGTTCAATTTGAGAGAGGTAAGACCTAGAAAAAAGAACATGAACATGAATGATTTCCTCAGAACCAGCCACTTCACGTAAAGGAAATTGGGTGGCTGGCTCAAGAGAGGCTGAGGGGGATGTCTAGACCCTGTGTGATGGGGAGAAGGAGGAGGACTGGAGGACGGTGGAGGAAAGGTTGGCAGTAGGGAAGGAGGGAGTGTTGGGGGTCTTGAGCGAGTTGAAAGAAGGCCTGGACATAAGGAATTTTAGACCACTTGCCAAGGCGATGACGGTAAAAATCGAGTTGAAGAATAGTATTATAGTTGCGAGAGCCATGCAACTTCCTGGTTGCCCAATTTATATTGAGGCCAAGCCATGGCGCAGAAAAAGACCATTCATTTGGGTTTGAAGTCGTCTAATTTGTGATCTTTCCAATGTTTGAGGAGACATCCCAAGGGGGAGTGTTTGCCAAGGCAGACTGACAGTTGCCCGTAATAACAACTAGGAAGAAGAATAAAGAGAAAGTTTTGAGGACAGGGGCCATTCTGGGAGTCCCAGAGCTCAGAAGGAGCATCCCCACGCTGAACGACCTAGAAGGATTCATTTTGGAATCAGGCATCCCTGAGTCTCAGAGATGAATCAGCGACAAGAAGAAGATGGCCAGGGGGCATCCCCGGAGGCCAAATTCCAACCTAGAGCTAGATAGTGACAGACCCAACTTCGGGCTTTCTGCGGCCTAGATTCTGCCATTATCTTCCAGAGAAAGGCCCATCAAAGATAATAACTTACAGTTTGATGGACAGCTTGGTGGGCGATGAGGAAGATTTTTCAGCCGGAGATTGAGGCAAAAGGAGTTCGGTTAGTGAAGACGCCCAGTACGGGCAACCAAAAATGTTAGGTGAGCAGACGCGGATTGTGAAAGAATTAACAGAAATATTAACAAGGGAAGAAAAGAAAGTTTTTATTCACTTTCCAAGGAAGGAAAAGGGCCAGACACATAGAGTGGCATTGGCTCTGAAGGGTGGGGGTTTGAGCCTTTTACGGGGCTTCAAAGGGCAAGGTGCAAGAAAGAGGGGGTGGGTTTATATCTCTTTTGGTCAACAGTTGTTTCCGAGCTGGCTGTGCTTCTATTGGATGTGTTTTTTCTGAGAATCTGTAACTATTTTTCTTCAGTAATTTTCCAGTCCTTGGGTATCTGAAAGAGACTTAATAGTGGCCCTTGACAGGCATTACTCCATTTTGAACAATGTTAGATGGGTTTACATAACCATAACTATGTTTTCTACATCTGTAGCTCTACTACTGGTTTATAGATAAGTTCTAAATTAAATGAATATTTTCCAGTGTTATTTTACTAATTTTTAAAAGTTATTTCTCTTTTTCACATCTTTATTGCAGTATACTTGCTTTACAATAGTGTGTTAGTTTCTGCTTTATAACAAAATGAATCAGCTATATATATACATATATCCCCATCTCTTCCCTCTTGTGTCTCCCTCCCACCTGCCCTATCCCACCCCTCTAGGTGGTCACAAAGCACGGAGCTGATCTCCCTGTGCTATGTGGATGCTTCCCACTAGCATTCTAATTTACATTTGGTAGTGTATATATGTCAATGCCACTCTCTCACTTTGTCTCAGCTTACCCTTCCACCTCCCCATGTTTTCAAGTCCATTCTATATGTCTGCGTCTTTATACCTGTCCTGTCCCTAGGCTCTTCATAACTATTTTTTTTAAGATTCCGTATATATGTATATGGTATATTTTTTTCTCCTTCTGACTTACTTCACTCTGTATGACAGACTCTAGGTCCATCCACCTCACTACAAATAACTCAGTTTTGTTTCTTTTTATGGCTGAGTAGTATTCCATTGTATATATGTGCCACATCTCCCTTATCCATTCACCTGTTGATGGACACCTTAGGTTGCTTCTGTGTCGAGGCTATTGTAAATAGTGCTGCAATGAACATTGTGGTACATGACTCTTTTTGAACTATGGTTTTCTCAGGGTATATGCCCAGTAGTGGGATTGCTGGGTCATATGGTAGTTCTATTTTTAATTTTTTAAAGAAACTCCATACTGTTATCCATAGTGTCTGTATCAATTTACATTCCCACCAACAGTGCAAGAGGGTTCCCTTTTCTCCACACCCTCTCCAGCATTTATTGTTTATAGATGTTTTGATGATGGCCATTCTGCCTGGTGTGAGGTGATACCTCATTGGAGTTTTGATTTGCATTTCTTTAATGATTAATGTTGTTGAGCATCCTTCCATGTCTTTGTTGGCAATCTGTATATATTCTTTGGAGAAATGTCTATTTAGGTCTTCTGCCCATTTTTGGATTGGGTTGTTTGTTTTATTGATATTGAGCTGCATGAGCTGCTTGTATATTTTCGAGATTAATCGTTTTTCGGTTGCTTTGTGTGCAAATATTTTCTCCCATTCTGAGGATTCTCTTTTTGTCTTTACTATGATTTCCTTTGCTGTGCAAAAGCTTTTAAGTTTCATTAGGTCTCATTTGTTTATTTTTGTTTTCATTCCTTTTCCTTAGGAGGTGGGTCAAAATGATATTGCTGTGATTTATGTCATAGGGTGTTCTGCCTAGGTTTTCTTCTAAGAGTTTTATAGTGTCTGACCTTACATTCAGGTGTTTAATCCATTTTGAGTTTATTTTTGTGTATGGTGTTAGGGAGTGTTTTAATTTCATTCTTTTATATGTAGCTGTCCAGTTTTCCGAGCACCACTTATTGAGGAGGCTGTCTTTTCTCCATTGTATATTCTTGCCTCCTTTATCAAAGATAAGTTGACCATATGTGCGTGGGTTTATCTCTGGGCTTCTATCCTGTTGCATTGATCTATATTTCTGTTCTTGTGCCATTACCATACTGTCTTGATGACTGTAGCTTTGTAGTATAGTCTGAAGTCAAGGAGCCTGAGTCCTCCAGCTCCATTTTTCTTTCTCAACATTGCTTTTGCTATACAGGATCTTTTCTGTTTCCATACAAACTGTGAAATTTTTTGTTCTATTTCTGTGAAAAATGTCATTGTTAGTTTGATCGGGATTGCACTGAATCTGTAGATTGCTTTGGGTAGTAGAGTCATTTTCACAATGTTGATTCTTCCAATCCAAGAATATGGTATATCTCTCCATCTGTTTGTATCATCTTTAATTTCTTTCATCACTGTCTTATAGTTTTCTGCATTCAGTTATTTTGTCTCCTTAGTTAGGTTCATACCTAGGTATTTTATTCTTTTTCTTGCAGTGGTAAATGGGAATGTTTTCTTAATTTCAGTTTCAGATTTTTCATCGTTAGTGTATAGGAATGCAAGAGATTTCTGTGCATTAATTTTGTATCCTGCAACTTTACCAAATTCGTTGATTAGCTCTAGAGCAGTTTTCTGGTAGCATCCTTTGGATTCTCTATGTATAGTATCATGTCATTTGCAAACAGTGACAGCTTTACTTCTTCTTTTCCGATTTGGATTCCTTTTATTTCTTTTTCTTCTCGGATTGCTGTTGCTAAAACTTCCGAAACTATGTTGAATAATACTGGTGAGAGTGGACAACCTTATCTTCTTACTGATCTTAGGGGAAATGGTTTCAATTTTTCACCATTGAGAATGATGTTGGCTGTGGGTTTGTCATATATAGCCTATATTATGTTGAGGTAAGTTCCCTCTATGCCTACTTTCTGGAGGGTTTTTATCATAATCGGGTGTTGAATTTTGTCAAAAGCTTTCTCTTCATGTATTGTGATGATCGTATATTTTTTCTCTTTCAATTTGTTAATATGGTATATCACATTGATTTATTTGTGTATATTGCAGAATCCTTGCATTCCTGGGCTACAACCCCCTTGGTCTTGGTGTACGATCCTTTCAATGTGCTGCTGGATTCTGTTTGCTAATATTTTGTTGAGGATTTTTGCATCTATGTTCAGCAGTGATATTGGCCTGTAGTTTTTTTTTTGTAACATCTTTGTCTGGTTTTGGTATCAGAGTGATGGTAGCCTTGTAGAATGAGTTTGCAAGTTTTCCTCCCTCTGCTATATTTTGGAAGAGTTTGAGAAGGATAGGTGTTAACTCTTCTCTAAATGTTTGATACAGTTCGCCTGTTAAGCCATCTGGTCCCGGGATTTTATTTGTTGGAAGATTTTTTAATCACAGTCTCAATTTCAGTGCTTGTGATTGGTCTTTTTATATTTTTTTATTTCTTTCTGGTTCAGTCTCACAAGGTTGTGGTTTCTAAGATTTTGTCCATTTCTTTCAGGTTGTCCATCTCATTAGCATATTGTTGCTTGTAGAAATCTCTCCTGATCCTCTGTATTTCTACAGTGTGATTTGTTACTTCTCCTTTTTCATTTCTAATTATGTTGATTTGAGTCTTTTCCCTTTTTTTTCTTGATGAGTCTGGCTAATGGTTTATCAACTTTGTTTATCTTCTCAAAGAACCAGCTTTTAGTTTTACTGATCTTTGCTATTGTTTCCTTCATTTATTTTTCATTTATTTCTGATATGATCTCTATGATTTCTTTCGTTTTGCCTGCTTTGAGGTTTTTTTGATCTTCTTTGTCTAATTGCTTTAAGTGTAGGTTTACGTTGTTTATTTGAGGTTTTTCTTGTTTCATGAGGTAGGATTGTATTGCTAAAAACTTCCCTCTTAGAACTGCTTTTGATGCACCCTATTGGTTTTGGGTCGTCGTATTTTCATAGTCATTTGTTGCTAAGTATTTATCTTTTCCTCTGAGATTTCTTCATTAATCTCTTGGTTATTTAGTAGTGTACTGTTTAGCCTGCATGTGTTTGTGTTTTTTACAGTTTTTTCCTCTAATTGATATGTAGTCTCATAGCGTTGTGGTCGGAAAAGATACTTGATACGATTTCAATTTTCTTAAATTTACCAAGGCTTCATGTGGCCCAAGATATGATCTATCCTGGAGAATGTTCCATGAGCACTTGAGAAAAATGTGTATTCTGTTGTTTCTGGATGGAATATCCTACAAATATCAATTAAGTCCATCTTGCTTAATGTATCATTTAAAGCTTCTGTTTCCTCATTTATTTTCATTTCGGATTATCTGTCCATTGGTGAAAGTGGGCTGTTAAAATCCCCTACAGTGTTTGTGTTACTGTTGATTTCCCCTTTTATGGATGTTAGCATTTGCCTTATGTATTGAGGTGCTCCTTTGTTGGGGGCATAAATATTTAGAATTGTTATATCTTCTTCTCGGATTGATCCCTTGGTCATTATGTAGTGTCCTTCTTTGCCTCTTGTAATAGTCTTTATTTTAAAGTCTATTTTGCCTGTTATGAGAATTGCTACTCCAGCTTGCTTTTGATTTCCATTTGCATGGAATATCTTTCTCCATCCCCTCACTTTCAGTCTGTATGTGTCCCTAGGTCTGAAGTGGGTCTCTTGTAGACAGCATATATATACGTCTTGTTTTTGTATCCATTCAGCCAGTCTCTGTCTTTTTGTTGGAGCATTTAATCCATTTACATTTAAGGTAACTATCAATATGTATGTTCCTATTACCATTTTCTTAATTGTTTTGGGTTTTCTTTGGTACGTCTTTCCCTTGTCCTGTGTTTCTTGACTAGAGAAGTTCCTTTAGTATTTGTTGTAAAACTGGTTTGGTGGTGCTGAAATCTCTCTGTCAGATCTGAATGAGATCCTTGCTGGGTAGAGTAATCTTGGTTGTAGGTTTTTCCCTTTCATTACTTTAAATGTGTTCTGCCACTCCCTTCGGGCTTGCAGAGTTTCTGCTGAAAGATCACTCTTTAACCTTATGTGGATTCCCTTGAATGTTATTTGTTGCTTTGCCCTTGCTGCTTTTAATAATTTTTCTTTGCATTTAATTTTTGTTAGTTTGCCGAATATCTGTCTTTGCATCTTTCTCCTTGGATTTATCCTGTATGGGACTCTTTGCACTTCCTGTACTTGATTGACTATTTCCTTTCCCATGTTAGGGACGTTTTCAACTATAATCTCTTCAAATATTTTCTCAGACCCTTTTTTTTCTCTTCTTTTTCTGGGACCCCTATAATTCGAATGTTTGTGCACTTAATGTCCCAGAGGTCTCTGAGACTGCCCTCAATTCTTTTTTCTTTTCTGCTCTTTGTTAGTTATTTTCACTGTTTTATCTTCCAGGTCACTTATCCATTTTTCTCCCTCAGTTATTCTGCTACAGATTCCTTTTATGAGAATTTTTAGTTTCATTTAATTTGATTTTCATCATTGTTTGTTTGCTCTTTAGTTCTTCTAGGTCCTTCTTAAACATTTCTTGTATTTTCTGTATTCTGTTTCCAAGATTTTGGATCATCTTTACTAACACTACTGTGAATTCTTCTTCAGGTAGACTGCCTGTTTCCTCGTCAGTTATTTGGTCTTGTGGGTTTTTACCTTCATCCTTCATCTGCTGCATATTTCTCTGTCTTCTCATTTTGTTCAACTTACTGTATTTTTGTCTCTTTTTTGCATGTATGTATGGCTGTATGTTCATAGTTCCCATTGTTTTTGGTGTTTGCCCCACATAGGTGACGTTGGTTAAGTGGCTGGTGTAGGCTTCCTGGTGGAGGGGACTGGTGCCTGTGTTCTGGTGGTGCAGCTAGAGCTTGTGTTTCTGGTTGGTAGGGCTGCATCTGGTGGTGTGTTTTGTGCATTTTTTGGTGTCTGTGAACTTAGTATGATTTTAGGTCACCTCTCTGCTAATGGGTGGGGTTGTGTTCCTGTCTTAATATTGTTTGACATGGTGCACCCAGCACCTGAGCTTGCTGGCCGTTGTGGGGAGCTGGGTCTTCGTGTTGAAATGGAGATCTCTGGAAGAACTCTTGACAATTGATATTACATGGGGCCAGGAGGTCTCTGGTGGTCCAATATCCTGAACTCAGCTCTCCTACCTCAGAGTCTCAGGCCTGACACCAGGCCAGAGCACCAAGGCCTTCTTCTCCCAGAAGAAAAGGGAGAAAAAAAGAAAGAAGAAAAATAATAAACAAAAAAATAAAATAAAATAATTAAAACAAAAAGATTTTAAGAATTATTAAATTTAAAAAATAGAAAGAAGAGAGCAACCAAACCAATAAACAAATCCACCAATGAAAACAAGCACTAAAAACTATACTAAGATAAACATAAAAGTCAGAAACAAGTCAGTTGCAGACCACAAACCCCAAGTCTACAGTTTCTCCCAAAGTCCACCACCTCAATATTTGGTTAATTTGTTGTCTATTCAGGTATTCGACAGATTCAGAGTACCTTAAGTTGATTGTGGTGATTTAATCCGCTGCTGCTGTGGCTGCATGGAGAAATGTCCCTTTCTCTTTTTTCTTTGCACAGTTCTTGGGGTTCAGCTTTGGTTTTGGCCCCACCTCTGCATGTAGGTCGCCTGAGGGCATCTGTTCTTCGCTCAGACAGGACGGGGTTAAAGGAGCAGCTGATTCGGGGGCTCTGGCTCACTTATGCTTGGGGTGGGGAGGAGGGAAGTGTACGGCAGTTATAATTGGAATGTGGGCTGAGCTTGCGACAGCAGAGACCAGCATGATGTTGCAACAGCCTGAGGCAAGCCATGTGTTCTCCTAGGGCAGTTGTCCCTGGATCACGGGATCCTAGCAGTGGAAGGCTCCATATGTTCCCAGGGTGGAGGGGTGGGGCGTGTGGATAGTGACCTGTGGGTGTACACAGGATTTTTGGTGGCTGCAGCAGCAGTGTTAGCAATTCATGACTGTCTCTTGTGTCTGAGCTGATAGCCACGGCTCAAGCCCATCTCTGGAGCTCTTTCAGGTGGTGCTCTGAATCCCTTCTCCTCATGCACCCCAAAACAATAGTCTCTTGCCTCTTAGGCAGGTCCAGAATTTTTCCCAGACTCCCTCCTGGTTAGCTATGGCACACTAGCCCCCTTCAGGCTGTGTTCACAAAGCCAGCCCCAGTCCTCTCCCTGGAATCTGACCTCCAAAGCCTGAGCCTCAGCTCCCAGCCCCCATCTGCCCTGGTGTGTGAGCAGACAAGCCTCTTGGGCTGGTGAGTGCTGGTTGGCACTGATCCTCTGTGCAGGAATCTCTCCGCTTTGCCATCTGCCCCCCTATTGCTGCATTCTTCTCGGTGGCTCTGAAGCTTCCCCTCCCCCGCCATCCCCTGTCTCTGCCCGCGAAGGGGCTTCCTAGTGTATGGAAACTTTTACTCCTTCACAGCCCCCTCCCCGAGGTACAGGTCCTGTCCCTATTCTTTTGTCTCTGTTTTTCCTTTTTTGTTTTGCCCTACCCAGGTATGTGGGGAGTTTCTTGCCTTTTGAGAAGTCTGAGGTCTTCTGCCAGTGTTCAGTAGGTGTTCTGTAGGAGCTGTTCCACATGTAGATGTATTTCTGATGTATCTGTGGGGAGGAAGGTGGTCTCCATGTCTTACTCCTCCGCCATCTTAAACGTCCCCCTGCCATAGCATCTTAACTTATCAGAATCTACTCCAGATTTATATTAATTCCAGTGAGCTGTTGAAATGTTACTTGTGTGGTGCTCTATTCCCTTTTTACATTTTTGTGTTATTATTGTTATACATATTAAATACATACCTGTTACACACCCAACCATATTGTTATAATAATTAATCTATAGATGTAATATCTGACTTTATGTCTACTAAAGAAGTTGAGAAAAGAAAAGAGAGCAAGTACATATTTATAATTTGTTATATTTACTTTTGTTAAAAAACCATGTATAGGTCTATGCATTTTTTTCCTATGAGTTTGAATTTCTACCATCTTGTGTCATTTCCTTACTCAAATACAACTGTGCTCCCACCCACTTCCTTTGTGCTATTATTGTCAAATATATTACATTTCTAATGTTAGAGACCCAACTAAACAATTGTATATATATTGACATATAATTGCTTTTTAAAACAGAGTACTAGAGAGTAAAGATTATGCATTTATACTGTGTTTTATAATTATATAATTACATTTACCAGAGTTTTTTTGTTTTTTCATGTGTATTTGAATTTACATCTAGGTTTGCTTGCTTTGAATTTGAATAAATTCCTTTACAAATTCTTGCAAGATAGGTCTGTCAGCAATTGATATCTCTCAGTTTTTGTTTGCCTTGGAGTTTTTATTTTGGTTTCTTTTTTTTAAACATCTTTACTGGCGTATTATTGCATTACAATGGTGTGTTAGTTTCTGCTGTGTAACAAAGTGAATCAGCTATCATATACATACATCCCCATATCTCCCCCCTCTTGTGTCTCCCTCCCACCCTCCCTATCCCACCCCTCTAAGTGGACACAAAACACCAAGCTCATCTCCCCGTGCTATGTGGCTGCTTCCCACTAGCTATCTATTTTACATTTGGTAGTGTATGTATGTCCATGCCACTCTCTCACTTCGTCCCAGCTTACCCTTCCCCCTCCTCCATGTCCTCAAGTCCATTCTCTATGTCTGTGTCTTTATTCCTGTCCTGCCCCTTGGATCTTCAGAACCATTTTTTTTTAGAGTCCATATATATGTGTTAACATATGGTATTTGTTTTTCTCTTTCTGACTTACTTATTTTGGTTTCATTTTTGAAAGATAGTTTTGCAGGATAGAAGATTTTTATTTGACAGTTTTTTTCCCTTCAGCACTTTGAATATTTTGTCCCACTGTTTTTGGCCTCCATTTTTCTTTTTTTCCTAATAAGACATCCCCTGTTAATCTTAATGGGTTTGCCTTCTAAGTGATGAGTTTCTTTTCTCTTGCTGTTTTCAATATTTTCTCTTTGGCTTTCAGTATTTTTACTATGAAGTGTCTGAGTGTGAATATCTTTGTATTTAAACTTCTTGGAGTTTTTTGACCTTCCTGGGTGTGTAGATTAACATTTTCCAAAAAATTTTAGTCATTGTTTCTTCGAATATTTTTTTCTACTACTTTTCTGGCCTTTCCTTCTGGTAATGCCATTACATGTAGGTTGGTGCACTTAAAGGTGTCTCATGTTTTTCTGACACTGTGTACATTTTACTTCATTCTCTTTCCTCTCTGTTCTTATGATTGCATAATCTGTATTTTCAAATTTGTGTTCTTTTTTCCAGCAACTCCAATCTATTATTGAGCCCCTCTAGTGAACTTTTCATTCTGGTTATTGTAATTTTTAACTCCAAATTATCCATTTGGTACTTTTTATAATTTGCATCTCTTTATGGATAGTCTGTTCAATGAGAAATTGTCATCATAGCTTTAAAGCATGTTTTCCTTTAGTTCTTTGAGCATATTCATATAGGCTTATTTGAAGATTTTTTTCTGTTAAATCCAACATATTGGTTCTTTCAGAGGCAGTTTCTGTCGCCTGTTTTTTTTTTTCTGTGAGTGGGTCACACTTTCCTTCTTCTTTGCATACTCTCTATTTTTCTTAAGTTGGGGCATTTAGATAAAATATTATAGCACTGTGGATTCAGGTCCAACTTTCCCATCCCTGGGGATTGTTTTTGTTGTTATTTTCTTTTTTATTTGTTTAGTGACTTGGGTAGACTATTTTAGTCAAGTCTATTTCCCTCGAAGTATGAACCCTTAGTTGCCACTCCTCAGTCAGTGCAGACTTGGGTATACACGTTACCACTTTGGGATGACAGGAGTTTTAACATAGTTCTCTTTGTCTCCTCTGCTGTTTCTGCTAAGCTGTCTACCTCACTTGTTATTTCACTCACCAGTTAGGCTTTATTAATTGCAATTTATTTTTCAATTGTTTTCAACAATGCCCTGTTGCATTATTTGCACCACAATCTGATCTGATTGAATTCAGGTGGGAATATTTTTTAGCAACATCTTTGAGGTTTAATCAAACCCCAAGAGACCTTTTCTTAGCTGTCTCTCTCTCTGGTTCTCTCTGGTGAAATAGCTGGCCTGTGGTTTTTCTTGTTGCTCTTAATTTAGAGGATTTAAAATTTAATTATTTTCAAGAGTCCTCTTAGGCGTGAACTTTCTCATATTCTGTTTTAAATAGTCTGCTCCTTTCGTGGAGAGGTTAGGAGTTCTATTTTCTTATGAAATGCCTCTCCTACTTTGGAAAAAATTCTGAGCCACAGTTCTGGCCACTGCGTGGGCAGTAGCCTCTGGTCTTCTAGGCTTACTGTTTCTATTTGGAATCTCTGCCAGATGATCAAGCTGGAACAAGGGTGATCAGGACTGCAGTATTCTCAGCCTGCTGTGGCTAGGGTTAAGCCCTCAGACCCATGAGTGAGGACTGGTTGGAGGAAAGGAACCCTGAACTCTTAGCTTCACTCACCAGGAATTTACTCACCTCTTCAATTCAGAATTGGAGGGTGAGAAATACTAGTGGCCTGCCATTATTGGTGAGATATAGGTAACCAATAATTGGGAGCTGAGTGGGGAGGAAGCCCCATCTTCTTGGTCACACTTACCTGGAGTGGAGTTAATATCAAGCTGAGCTGGACAGGTAGGAGAGAGGGAGCAGGTCATGTTTCAAATGCCACAGACTCTCACTGTTCTTACAGAGTATAGTAGATTTTTTTGAGTAAATGTTTCTTCATTTGCTGTTTGCCCTTAGGACAATTTCCAGAGACATTTAATAGTTTTTTAAAAAATAGTTTTCACCAGTTTGCTTGTTTCTCTGGGGAGTATGTCTGTGGAGATCGTTAAGCTGTCATTGCAGAGGTGTAACTGTTAGTTATCTTTTACATTTGATCATGGCTTCTTTCATCATACAGATAGTCTAGCCTGAATATTTTTGTATGTCCCACATTTTGTATTCTTTAAAGAAGCTCTTTGATCCCCAATATTATTAAAATAATCTGAAATTTTCTTCTAATGCTCTTAAGGTTTTCTTTTTTTATAGTAAGCACATTTAATCAACTGAGATGTTTTTGTATGTGTGTAAATGCTTTGTGATAAGAATCTTTATATTTTTCTAAAGGGATAGCCACAATTGTCTCAATTGCACCCCCTTTCCATTGACTTGAAATGGCAGCTTTATCATAAATTAAATTCTCATATATATGTGGAAGATTCTGCTACATTGACTTATTTGTCTATTTCTGCATCAATATCACACTGTTCCAATAACTATGGCATGCATTTTCTAAACTGAGGTTAATTCTTGCCAGGTTTTGGTATCAGGGTTATGCTAACCTAGAAAAATAATTTGGGTAGCTTTCACATTTTTTAATAGAATGAAACAATTTATATAATGTGATAATTATCTGTATTATAATCATCTGTATTCTAATTATCTGTGTTATTATTTATTATTATAGTTTCTTTTTAGGAGTCATTTTTTCTTTACTAATTCTCAGTCTTTTTATTGATTATTACTGTATTCATGTTTCTTTTTCTTAAATTGTAGTAATTTAGATTATTACAATTCATTGGTATAAATTTGTATAAGCATTTAAAAACTTTTAAAAATATCCTCAAATTCTCCTAATTCTTAATATTATCCAATTATATCTCTGTTATTTTTTAAATCATACTTACCAAATGTGTTTCTATTTGATTGATTTTTCAAAGAACCAGATATTTGTTGAATGGATTGTTATTTTATTTTTGTTGATTATTTCATTAATTTCTGATTTTATGTTTGTTAATAGTGTCCTCTTTGTAGTTATGTTGTTGGTGTCTTTCTAGCTTCCTAAGTTGAATCGTTTTTTTCATGTATAGTCAGTCTTTCTTCTTTTTTGTAGTAAATGTGTTTAAGGTTGTAAAGTTTACTCTGAGTACTGAGTATTAATGCACAGGATTTGTTGGTAGTGTTTTACTATGGTCTATTTTTAGTTGCTGCTTTGAATTTGTCTTAAGCTAAGAATCTTGGAAAAGAACTTAAATATATTCATGTAGATAGATTTAATTGGGAGAAGGACTATCTTTTCATTGTTAATTTTTTATTGTATTGTGATATATGTATGTCTGCTTTTTGACATTCATTAATGTTTCTTTTATGATCTAATACATATTCATTTCTTTATTGTTCCTTGTCTATTTGAATAACATGCTTATTACTTTTCTTTTTTGAATTTTCTATATTAAATTTTTTTTCTTCTTGATCTGTCATTTTCTGAGAGATGTATTGAAGGTTCCACTAAGATAGTAGATTGAATTCAGCTCTCGGATAATTAAATTTGATATGCAGATGAATATAAATTGATTGGTTTTATCTAGCATTAGATGGAAGTATTTATTGGCTTTGGGAAATGGGAGAAAAATATTCAGTGTTGGTGGAAGAGAGGTAATTTTCTAAATAAATTTAATTTCTGGTATTATTCCACTTCTGACAATTTATATTACATATAATATGATACACATATACTTATATTAGCAGATTGCTACCTCTGGTAAGCAGGGCTGGGGGAGGACCTTTGCTTTCTTTTATATAAAATCACTCTATTATTTACTTTCTTGAAAAAATGCAAGGTAATAATAGTAATAATAATAATAAAGTAATGGAAAAGAGAAGCATTTCCTGAATGGTGATGTGAGGAGCACCATGGATCATTTCCCAGAGAAAAAAATCAAACTGGTGAAGATTATATACATAAAACAACCACTTAAAGTCTCTGGAGACTGTTCAAATGGTATATAGCAAAAGGAAAAACATTCATTAATGAAAATCTACTAAATCTCAGGAAGAACAGTGGCATTTGAGCCACAATCCACTCTACACTCCCTTCCCCCGCCCCAGCTCAGTATGATGGAAGCTCCACTCTGGTAGCTCTACTCTGGTAGCCAAGAAGATGAGGCTCCCTCTGCTGCCCTTCCACTCCTATTTTTCTATGGGAGGGGCAGGATGCCAGAATTTCTCATCATTCCCAGGACCATATTCGAGAAGCCCTATTCAAGGCAAGTGTAGGTGAGAGATCTGGTGCTCCCTTACTCTACTTGGGCCCTATTCATAGGACAAAGATCTGCCCCAAGTGCAACAGGCTGAAAATACTGGGCCCCAATCACCCTTGCCCCAGCCCACTTATAAGATATGATTTCAACACCAGGAGAGTAAATCTGAGAAAATCAAGAGCTACAAGCCCTGCCTAGCACACTGCTAGTAGAGCAGGGGTACCACTCTGAGGGAAGAGGGCCACTGTCCCCACCACTAGTTCTGGAGCAGTGGTATAGGAGTGCTGCCCAAGGGAAGAGGCAGGTTATAAACACAGAGAACTCTGTAGCTCTCCCTAAGAGAAACTCTCCTTAAGGGGACTGAATTTATTTGAAACAGAGCATGGGAAAGTTCATGCTTAAGGATATTATTAAAAAGAATGGAGATCTTAGAAGTAAGCATTTAAAAGGGGGCTGGCAGCTTCTCTCTGTTAAATTTCCAAATGGTCTACTATTGGAAGACGATTTAACAGAGAGAAGCAGAGAAAGAAATGGCTGAGAAGTGTCTTCCTAGAATTGAAGCAAGCATCAACGACTGACCTGAAAGACTACCACTGCAAAGGGGCCCAAAGTTAGTAGGATCTGACTGTAGAGCCATTTATTCCCTAGGGTGTTATCAAATAAATAAATAGTAATCAACTGAGAATTAATGGAAGCTCACAGATAGGTGCGAAACCAATAGAGGCAGCCTATCCAAAGCTTAATGGAGGTATCAGGAAGGAACAGTAAAGGGCATCCTGGCTAAAAGTGCAGTTACTTATGGGGGAGAAGGGGAGTCAGGGAGACTGTGTGCATGTCCAAGGCTGTGCTCTTTTAGTGGCAACATCAGAAGCTGCACACTGCAGAGAAATAGACTTCACTGAACTAGTCCAGTCAAACACTAAACAAATACGCAAACAACAAGCCCAGGGGGATCAATACCAGGGTTGCTACAATATATTACCTAAATACCTCAGCTTTCAACAAACAAATTATAAGACATGAAAAGAAATAGGAAAGTGTGACCAATATACAGAGAAAAAAATCAGGCAACAAAATTGCCTGTTAGAGGGCCCAGAATTGGATATAGCAGAAAAAGACATCAAAGTACCTATTATAAACATGTTCAACTAATTAAAGGGAACCATGCTTAAAGAAATAAAGGAAGGTATGATGACAGTGTCTTAAAATAGAGATTATCTATAAGGATAAATTATAAAAAGAAGCCAAATGGAACTTCTGGATTTGAAAATTACAATAACTGAAATGAAAAATTTGCAAGAGGGCCTCAAGTGTAAACTTGTGTTAGCAGAAGTAAGAAATTAGACTTGAAGAGACATTGGTAGAGATTACACAATCCTAAAATCAGAGAGAAAAAAGTATGAGGAAAAATTAATAGAGCTTTAGAGAAATGTGGGACACTATTAAACATGTGAACATATTATACATGCAATGGGATTTACCAGAAGAGAGTAGGCAAAGAAAGGAGCATAAAAAATATACAAAGAACCAATAGCTGAAAATTTCCCAAATTTGATGAAAAATAATATGAGTATCTAAGAAGCTTAAATGTATCTAAGTAGGAAAAGTCCAAAGAGATTCATACCCAGACACATCAGAGTAAAATTGTTGAAAATGAACAGAAAGAGAAACTCTTGAAGGCAGCATGACAAAAAATGACTTATACAAAGGAATTCCAATAACATTAGCAAATATTTCTCATCAGAAATAGTTGCAGCCAGAAGGCATTGTGAAACATATTCAAAGTGATGAAAGGAAAAATCAGTTTCAACAAAGAAGCATATATACAGAAAAGCTTTCAGGTTAAATATATTCTAGATAAATAAAAATTGAGAGAATTAGTTGCTAGCAGATTCACCTTATAAGAAATACTAAAGGAAGTTCTTCAGCTGGGAAGTGACACTAGAGAGTAATTTGAATCTGCATGAAAAAAAAAGGATGCCACTAAAAGTAATTATGTAGACAATAATAAAAAACAGTATAAATTACATATTTCTTCTACTTCCTTCTCTTAAAAGACTTCTAGAAACATTTGCATAAAAGAATATATATACAGTTTTATTTATGGGCCAATAACATACAGATATATAATGTAATTGACAATAAAACACAAATGATATGGGTGGGAGAAAAGCTATATGGGAGTAAGAAAATAACACCAGATGTTAACTTGAATCCACAGGAGCAAGTGAGGAGAACCAGAAATAGAAAATAAAACAAACTCTATAATAAATATAGACTGACTCTCTTTCTCTTAGCTTAAAATGTATATAATTGAAATATATTTGACTTATAACATTGTGCAAATTTAAGGCACAGAACATGTTAATTTGATACATTTATATAAAGCAATATGATTGCTACTGTAGTGTTAGCTAACACCTCTATCTTGTGATATAATTGCTCAGCTTTTTTTTTTTTTTTTTTTTTTTTTTTTTTTTTTTTTGCGGTACGCAGGCCTCTCACTGTTGTGGCCTCTCCCGTTGCGGAGCACAGGCTCTGGATGCGCAGGCTCAGCAGCCATGGTTCATGGGCCCAGCCGCTCCATGGCATGTGGGATCTTCCCAGACCGGGGTACGAACCCGTGTCCCCTGCATCGGCAGGCAGACTCTCAACCACTGCGCCACCAGGGAAGCCCACAGCTTTTTTTTTTTTTAACATCTTTATTGGGGTATAATTGCTTTACAATGGTGTGTTAGTTTCTGCTTTATAACAAGGTGAATCAGTTATACATATACATATGTTCCCATATCTCTTCCCTCTTGTGTCTCCCTCCCTCCCACCCTCCCTATCCCACCCCTCCAGGCTGTCACAAAGCACCAAGCTCAGCTTTTTAAAAAGACACAAATTTATATAAATAATGATTCTAATAATGTACTGTAAAATATTTTACTGGGTTTGTAAAATATACAGACTAAATACATATAACAATAGCATAAGAAGGGGAAGCAGAAATAGAATTATAGAAGAGTAATACTTTTATGTCTCACTGGAATTCAGTTAATGTAAACATGATAGATATACTAGGTTAAGATGTACATTGTAAGCCCAATAGTAACCACTAAGAAATTAACTTAAAAATCTAGTATAGTGACATATGATTAAATAAATAAGAATGTTGTATTAGAAAATATTCACTTAATGTAAAAGAAAGCAGAAAAGGAGACATTCATATGACATGAATCATATAGAAAACAAGAAGCAAAATGCAGACATAAATTCATCTATGTCAATAATAACATTAAATATGGATGGATTACATAATTCAAACAAAAGGCAGAGATTGACAGACTGATTAATAAACAAGATCCAATTAAATTATGTCTATGGCAGAAATACTTTAAATTCAAAGATACAAACAGATGGAAAGTAAAAGGCTAAGAAAAAAATGTACCATGAAAACACCAACCATAGAGATTGGAGTGGTGATACAAATGTCAGATGACTTTGGCTTTAAGACCAAAATATGTTACTAGATATAAAGGACATTTCATATGGATACAAAGTCAATCTATCAAGAGTTTATAACAATTATAAATATGTATATTCACAAAATAATAAAACCCCAAAATACATGAAGAAAGAACTGGGAGAATTGAAAGGAAACCTAGACAATTTAACAATAATAGTTGGAAAGTTTCTCAGCCCATTTTCAATAATGGCTAGAATAATTAGGCAGGAGATAAACAAGGATGTAGAAGACGTCAGTGACACTATAAACCAAGTACACCTAGCAGACAACTATAAAGAAGTCCACTCAGCAAGAGCTGAATTCATCTTTTTTATTCAAGCACACATGAAATAGACAGGATAGACAATATGATAGGTGATGAAACAAGCCTCAATAAATTTAGCATGTTTGAAATCACAGAAATCATGTTCTTAGCCCAAAACAGGATGAAATTAGAAATCAACAGCAGAAGGGAAGTTGAGAAATTCACAAATATGTGGAAATTCTGTAACACACCATGAAATAATCAATGATTCAAAGAAGAAACTACAATGGAAATTATAAAATACTTTGAGGGGAACATCACCAAGATGGTGGGATAGGAAGGTCCTATATTTTCCTTTTCCCATGGACACAATACATATAACTACACATGGATCAATTTCCTCCAAGAGAAATCCAGAAACTAGTTGAGTGACTCCTACACATTGGATGACTGAGAAAATACTCACATTGAAATAGGTAGGAAAGGCTGAGACACACTCTCACCATAAACCCCACCACAGCACAGCACCTTACAATTGGAAGAGAATCTCCAACTCCCAGTTTCTCCCTGAGAAGCAGAGGGGTCGGACCACACATAAAGCACCCCAACAAAGGCTGTAATCTAAGGGATGGGCAAATCACCTTGCTCTGAGACACAACACAGCTTGGAATTCATGAGTCCCACAGGACCATAGTAAACAAAGAGACAGTTTTTAAATGGATGCATGAGCATTTCCCAGGGCTATCCCTGCAGCTCCAACCACATCAGGACGCAGTGCAGAGGGATCAGGCAACAACGCCCATTTCCCACTTTCTCCCTGGAAGGGATTTGATCGCATCCTTTCCCAACTAGTGCCTGAGGACGTGGCTTCTAATCAGCCTGCAACTGAGAGCTGCCTAGGATCCTCCTAAAAGAGCTGGTGGGCAGGTCCCCCACCTCCTCCCTCTGGCTCATTCACAGTAAAACCAAGTCTCTGGTATCTCTCAGGAAGGAACTTGTCCATACATCTAGCACCCCACCTGCTATGGATGCCACCTGAGGGACTGGCTCCGAAATCGCTTAGCTGGGGGAACTGACAAAGGATAGGCATTCAGAAGTTTACCAGGACCATGCAAAACAAAGAGGCAGTTCTATATGGGCACACAGGCACCCCCAGCGACTCTTCCCTCTGGCTCAGCAGAGAAGGCACAAACATCCAGCTCTCAGTTTTTCCCTGATAGGGGCAAGACTGCATATCTAATGTCCTGTCTTTCCCAGCTGTACCCTGAAGATCAGCCTTTTAATTAGCTTGCATTAGGCATCTGAAGGGGCAAAACTGTTAAAACTAGTAACCAAATTCAATAAAGTTGTAAGATACAAAATTAACATATAAAAATCAGTTGTGTTTCTATACACTAAGGATGAACTGAGAAATTAAGAAAACAATCCCGGGGGACGAGGGGAAGATGGCGGAAGAGTAAGATGCGGAGATCAACTTCCTCCCCACAGATACACCAGAAATACTTCTACACGTGGAACAACTGCTACAGAACACCTACTGAACGCTGGCAGAAGACCTCAGACCTCCCAAATGTTAAGAAACTCCCCACGTACCTGGGTAGGGAAAAAGGTAAAAGAATAAACAGAGAAAAAAGGAATAGGGATGGGACCTGCACCAGTGGGAGGGAGCTGTGAAGGAGGAAAGGTTTCCACACACTAGGAAGCCCCTTCGTGGGCAGAGACTGCGGGTGGTGGAGAGGGGAAGCTTCGGAGCCGCAGAGGAGAACACAGCAACAAGGGTGCGGAGGGCAAAGCGGGGAGATTCCCGCACAGAGAATTGGTGCCGACCGGCACTCACCAGCCCAAGAGGCTTGTCTGCTCATCCGCCGGAGCGGGCAGGGCTGCGAGCTGAGGCTCGGGCTTCGGTCGGAGCGCAGGGAGAGGACTGGGGAGGGGTTAGTGCACCACGGCTAGCCGGGAGGGAGTCCGGAAAAAGGTCTGGAGCTGCTGAAGAGGCAAGAGACTCTTTCTTCCCTCTTTGTTATATGGTGCGCCAGGAGAGGGGATTAAGAGCGCTGCTTAAAGGAGCTCCAGAGATGGGCGGGTGTGAGCCGCGGCTAAAAGCATGGACCCCAGAGACGGGCAGGAGACGCTAAGGCTGCTGCTGCCGCCGCCAAGAAGCCTGTGTGCAAGCACAGGTCACTATCCACACCCCCGCTCCGGGGAGCCTGTGCAGCCCGCCAATGCCAGGTTCCCGGGATCCAGGGACAACTTCCCCGGGAGAATGCACGGCGAGCCTCAGGCTGGTGCAACGTCACGCTGGCCTCTGCCGCCGCAGGCTCGCCCAGCACCCCGTGCCCCTCCCTCCCCCTGGCCTGAGTGAGCCAGAGCCCCCAGATCAGTTGCTCCTTTAACCCCGTCCTGTCTGATTGAAAAACAGACGCCCTCCGGCGACGTACACGCAGAGGCGGGGCCAAATCCAAAGCTGAGCCCCTGGGAGCTGTGAGAACAAAGAAGAGAAAGGGAAATCTCTCCCAGCAGCCTCAGAAGCAGGGAATTAAAGCTCCACAATCAACTTGATGTACCCTGCATCTGTGGAATACAGGAGGTGGACGTTGAGAGCAAGATTTATGATGTTTTCCCCTTTTCCTCTTTTTGTGAGTGTGTATGTGTATGCTCCAGTGTGAGATTTTGTCTGTACAGCTTTGCTTCCACCATTTGTCCTAGGGTGCTATACGGCCGGTTTTTGTTTTCTTTTGTTTTTTTGGTTCTTTTTAATTTTTCTTTTCTTTCTTAATAATTAATTTTAATAACTATTTTATTTTACTTTATCTTTCTTTCTTTTTCTTTCTTCCTTCCTTATTTCCTTCCTTCCTTCCTTTCTTTCCTTCCTTCCTTCCTTCCTTCCTTCCTTCCTTCCTTCCTTCCTTCCTTCCTTCCTTCCCTCCTTTAGACAACGAATCATCCCAAATTGAGGAAGTGGACTTTGAGAGCACGATTTATGATTTTTTCCCATTTTCCTCTTTCTGTGAGTGTGTATGTGTATGCTTCTGTGTGAGATTTTGTCTGTATAGCTTTGCTTCCACCATTTATCCTAGGGTCCTATCCATCCGGTTTTTTAAATTTTTTTTTCTTAATAATTATTTTTAAATTTAATAACTTTATTATATTTTACTCTATTTTATTTTACTTTATCTTCTTTCTTTCTGTCTTTTTTCCTTCCTTCCCTCCAGCCTTCCTTCCTTCCTTCATCCCACCATCCCTCCCTCCCTCCCTCCCTCCTTCCTTTCTTTCTTTCTTTCTTTCCTTCTTTTCTTCTTTCTTTCTTTCTTTCTTTCTTTCTTCCTTCCTTTCTTTCTTTCTTTCTTCCTACATGTACTAATTGTTTCTCTCTAATTTTTCTCCCTTTTACTCTGAGCCGTGTGGATGAAAGCCTCTTGGTGCTGCAGCCAGGGTCAGTGCTGTGCCTCTGAGGTGGGAGAGCCAACTTCAGGACACTGGTCCACAAGAGACCTCCCAGCTCCACATAATATCAAATGGCAAAATCTCCCAGAGATCTCCATCTCAACACCAGCATCCAACTTCACGCAACGACCAGCAAGCTACAGTGCTGGACACCCTATGCCAAACAACTAACAAAACAGGAACACAAACCCATCCATTAGCAGAGAGGCTGTCTAAACTCATAATAAGTCCACAGACACCCCCAAAACACACCACCAGACGTGGACATGCCCAACAGAGAGACAAGATCCAGCCTCATCCACCAGAACACAGGCACTAGTCCCCTCCACCAGGAAGTCTACACAACCCACTGAACCAACCTTAGCCACTGGGGACAGACATCAAAAACAGTGGGAACTACGAACCTGCAGTCTGCAAAAAGGAGACCCCAAACACAGTACGATAAGCAAAATGAGAAGACAGAAAAACACACAGCAGATGAAGGAGCAAGATAAAAACCCACCAGGCCTAACAAATGAAGAGGAAATAGGCAGTCTACCTGAAAAGGAATTCAGAATAATGATAGTAAAGATGATCCAAAATCTTGGAAATAGAACAGACAAAATGCAAGAAACATTTAACAAGGACCTAGAAGAACTAAAGATGAAACAAACAATGATGAACAATGCAAAAAATAAAATGAAAAATACTCTAGATGGGAACAATAGCAGAATAACTGAGATAGGAGAATGGATAAGTGACATGGAAGATAAAATAGTGGAAATAACTACTGCAGAGCAGAATAAAGAAAAAAGAATGAAAAGAACTGAGGACAGTCTCAGAGACATCTGGGGCAACATTAAATGCACCAACATTGGAATTATACGGGTTCCAGAAGAAGAAGAGAAAAAGAAAGGGACTGAGAAAATATTTGAAGAGATTATAGTTGAAAACTTCCCTAATATGGGAAAGGAAATAGTTAATCAAGTCCAGGAAGCACAGAGAGTCCCATACAGGATAAATACAAGGAGAAATATGCCAAGACACATATTAATCAAAGTGTCAAAAATTAAATACAAAGAAAGCATATTAAAAGCAGCAAGGGAAAAACAACAAATAACACACAAGGGAATCCCCATAAGGTTAACAGCTGATCTCTCAGCAGAAACCCTACAAGCCAGATGGGAGTGGCAGGACATACTGAAAGTCATGAAGGAGAAAAACCTGCAGTCAAGACTACTCTACCCAGCAAGGATCTCATTCAGATTTGATGAAGAAATTAAAACCTTTACAGACAAGCAAAAGCTGACAGAGTTCCGCACCACCAAACCAGCTTTACAACAAATGCTAAAGGAAGTTCCCTAGGCAAGAAACACAAGAGAAGGAAAAGGCCTACAGTAACGAACCCAAAACAATTTAGAAAATGGGAATAGGAACATACATATTGATAATTACCTTAAATGTAAATGGAACAAATGCTCCCACCAAAAGACAGAGATTGGCTGAATGGATACAAAAACAAGACTCATATATATGCTGTCTACAAGAGACCCACTTCAGACCTAGAGACACATACAGACTGAAAGTAAGGGGATGGAAAAAGATATTCCATGCAAATGGAAACCAAAAGAAAGCTGGAGTAGCAATTCTCATATCAGACAAAATAGACTTTAAAATAAAGACTATTAGAAGAGACAAAGAAGGACACTACATAATGATCAAGGGATTGATCAAAGAAGTAGATATAACAATTGTAAATATTTATGCACCCAACATAGGAGCACCTCAATACATAAGGGAAATACTAACAGCCATAAAAGGGGAAATCGACAGTAACACATGCATAGTAGGGGACTTTAACAGCCCACTTTCACCAATGGACACATCATCCAAAATGAAAATAAATAAGGAAAGAGAAGCTTTAAATGATACATTAAACAAGATGGACTTAATTGATATTTATAGGACATTCCATCCAAAACCAACAGAATACACATTCTTCTCAAGTGCTCATGGAACATTCTCCAGGATAGATCATATCGTGGGTCACAAATCAAGTCTTGGTAAATTTAAGAAAATTAAAATTGTATCAAGTATCTTTTCCGACCACAATGTTATGAGACTAGATATCAATTATAGGAAAAGATCTGTAAAAAATACAAACACATGGAGGCTAAACACTACACTACTTAATAACAAAGTTATCACTGAAGAAATCAAAGAGGAAATAAAAAAATACCTAGGAACAAATGACAATGGAGACACGACGACCGAAAACCTATGGAATGCAGCAAAAGCAGTTCTAAGAGGGAGGTTTATAGCGACACAAGCCCACCTTAAGAAACAGGAAACATCTCGAATAAACAACCTAACCTTGCACCTAAAGCAATTAGAGAAAGAAGAACAAAAAACCCCCAAAGTTAGCAGAAGGAAAGAAATCATAAAAATCAGATCAGAAATAAATGAAAAAGAAATGAAGGAAATGATAGCAAAGATCAATAAAACTAAAAGCTGGTTCTTTCAGAAGATAAACAAAATAGATAAACCATTAGCCAGACTCATCAAGAAAAAAAGGGAGAAGACTCAAATCAATAGAATTATAAATGAAAAAGCAGAAGTAGCAACTGACACTGCAGAAATACAAAAGATCATGAGAGATTACTACAAGAAATTCTATGCCAATAAAATGGACCGCCTGGAAGAAATGGACAAAATCTTAGAAATGCACAACCTGCCAAGACTGAATCAGGAAGAAATAGAAAATATGAACAGACAAATCATAAGCACTGAAATTGAAACTGTGATTAAAAATCTTCCAACAAACAAAAGCCCAGGACCAGATGGCTTCACAAGTGAATTCTAACAAACATTTAGAGAAGAGCTAACACCTATCCTTCTCAAACTCTTCCAAAATATAGCAGAGGGAGGAACACTCACAAATTCATTCCACGAAGCCACCATCACCTTGATACCGAAACCAGAAAAGGATGTCAGAAAGAAAGAAAACTACAGGCCAATATCACTGATGAACATAGATGCAAAAATCCTCAACAAAATACTAGCAAACAGAATCCAACAGCACATTAAAAGGATCATACACCATGATCAAGTGGGGTTTATTCCAGGAATGCAAGGATTCTTCAATATACACAAACCAAGCAATGTGATAAATCATATTAACAAATTGAAGGAGAAAAACCATATGATCCTCTCAATAGATGCAGAGAA
The DNA here is from genome assembly GCF_949987515.2 of Delphinus delphis. Lineage (NCBI taxonomy): Eukaryota > Metazoa > Chordata > Mammalia > Artiodactyla > Delphinidae > Delphinus > Delphinus delphis. The sequence goes on from NC_082704.1 coordinate 83,026,239, forward strand.
AGCTTTTCACAAAATTCAACACCCATTTATGATAAAAACCCTCCAGAAAGTAGGCATAGAGGGAACTTTCCTCAACATAGTAAAGGCCATATATGACAAATCCACAGCCAATATCATCCTCAATGGTGAAAAACTGAAAGCATTTCCACTAAGATCAGGAACAAGACAAGGTTGCCCACTCCCACTGCTCTTATTCAACATAGTTTTGGAAGTTTTAGCCACAGCAATCAGAGAAGAAAAGGAAATAAAGAATCCAAATTGTAACAGAAGAAGTAAAGCTGTCACTGTTTGCAGATGACATGATACTATACATAGAGAATCCTAAAGATGCTACCAGGAAACTACTAAAGCTAATCAATGAACTTGGTAAAGTTGCAGGACACAAATTAATGCACAGAAATCTCTGGCATTCCTATATACTAATGATGAAAAATCTGAAAGTCAAATAAAGAAAACACACCTATTTACCATTGCAACAAAAAGAATAAAATAGCTAAGAATAAACCTACCTAAGGAGACAAAAGACCTGTATGCAGAAAATTATAAGACACTGATGAAGGAAATTAAAGATGTTACAAATAGATGGAGAGATATACCATGTTCTTGGATTGGAAGAATCAACATTGTGAAAATGACTCTACTACCCAAAGCAATCTACAGATTCAATGCAGTCCCTATCAAACTACCACTGGCATTTTTCACAGAACTAGAACAAAAAATTTCACAATTTGTATGGAAACACAAAAGACCTCGAATAGCCAAGGCAATCTTGAGAACGAATAACGGAGCTGGAGGAATCAGGCACCCTGACTTCAGTCTATACTACAAAGCTACAGTAATCAAGACAGTATGGTACTGGCACAAAAACAGAAAGATAGATCAATGGAACAGGATAGAAAGCCCATAGATAAAGCCACACACATATGGTCACTTTATCTTTATAAGGGAGGCAGGAATGTACAGTGGAGAAAGGACAGCCTCTTCAATAAGTGGTTCTCAGAAAACTGGACAGGTACACGTTAAAGTATGAGATTAGATCACTCCATAATACCATACACAAAAATAAGCTCAAAATTGATTAAAGACCTAAATGTGAGGCCAGAAACTATCAAACTCTTAGAGGAAAACATAGGCAGAATACTGTATGACATAAATCACAGCAAGATCCTTTTTGACCCACCTCCTAGAGAAATGGAAATAAAAACAAAAATAAACAAATGGGACCTAATGAAACTTCAAAGCTTTTGCACAGCAAAGGAAACCATAAACAAGACCAAAAGACAACCCTCAGAATGGGAGAAAATATTTACAAATGAAGCAACTGACAAAGGATTAATTTCCAAAATTTACGAGCAGCTCATGCAGCTCAATAACAAAAAACAAACAACCCAATACAGAAATGGGCAGAAGGCCTAGTTGTTTCTCCAAAGAAGATATACAGACTGCCAACAAACAGATGAAAGAATGCTCAACATCATTAATCATTAGAGAAATGCAGATCAAAACTACAATGAGATATCATCTCACACCAGTCAGAATGGCCATCATCAAAAAATCTAGAACAATAAATGCTGGAGAGGGTGTGGAGAAAAGGGCACACTTGCACTGCTGGTGCGAATGTGAATTGGTACAGCCACTATGGAGAACAATATGGAGGTTCCTTAAAAATCTACAAATAGAGCTACCATATGACCCAGCAATCCCACTACTTGGCATATATCCTGAGAAAACCATAATTCAAAAAGAGTCATGTACCAAAATGTTCATTGCAGCTCTATTTACAATAGCCCAGAGATGAAAACAACCTAAGTGCCCATTGTCAGATGAATGGCTAAAGAAGATGTGGCACATATATACAATGGAATACTACTCAGCCATGAAAAGAAACGAAATTGAGCTATTTGTTATGAGGTGGATGGACCTAGAGTCTGTCATACAGAGTGAACAGAATGAGAAAGACAATTACCATATGCTAACACATATGTATGGAATTTAAGAAAAAAATGTCATGGAGAACCTAGGGGTAAGACAGGAATAAAGACACAAACCTAGTAGAGAACCGACTTGAGGATATGGGGAGGGGGATGGGTTAGCTCTGACAAAGCGAGAGAGAGGCATGGACATATATACACTACCAAACGTAAGGTAGATAGCTAGTGGGAAGCAGCCGCATAGCACAGGGAGATCAGCTCGGTGCTTTGTGACCGCCTGGAGGGGTGGGATAGGGAGGGTGTGAGGGAGGGAGATGCAAGAGGGAAGAGATATGGGAACATATGTATATGTATAACTGATTCACTTTGTTATAAAGCAGAAACTAACACACCATTGTAAAGCAATTATACCCCAATAAAGATGTTAAAAAAATAATAAATGCAATTCCAATTTTAAAAATAAAAGACAAGAAAAAAATCCCATTTACAATATCATCAAAAACAACAAAATTCTTAGGAATAAATGTAACCAGGAGATGAAAAAATCTGTATACTAAAATGTATAAAACATTTATTATTTTTTAAATTGAAGTATAGTTGATTTACAATGTTTCAGGTGTACAGCAAAGTGATTAAGTTTCACACACACACACATTCAGATTCTTTTCCATTGTAGGTTATTACAAGATATTGAATATAGTTCCCTGTGCTATACAGTAAGTCCTTGTTGTTTATCTATTTTGTATATAGTAGTTTTTATCTGTTAATCCCAGATTCCTAATTTATCCCTCCCCTCCCTTTCCCTCTTGGTAACCATAGGTGTTATTTTTTTCATTTCTTTATGTTTCTTTTGTTTCCACTACTCTAGAAGAAGGTGCCCAAAAAATTTTGCTGTAATTTATATCAAAGCGTGTTCTGCCTATGTTTTCCTCTAGGAGTTTTGTAGTATCTAATCTTACATTTAGGTCTTTAATCCATTTGGGGTTTCTTTGTGTATATGGTGTTAGAGATTATTCTAATTTAAAACTTTTACATGTAGCTGTCCAGTATTCCCAGCACCACTGAGGAGACTGTCTTTTCTCCATTGTGTATTCTTGTATCTTTTGTCATAGATTAATTGACTATAAGTGTGTGGGTTTATTTCTGGGCTTTCTATCCTGTTCCATTGATCTGTGTGTCTGTTTTATCCCAGTACCATACTGTTTTGATGACTATAGCTTTGTAGTAGAGTCTGAAGTCAGAGAACATGATTCCTTCAGTGAAAAGTATAAAAAATTGATGAAAGAAATTGAGGAACATATAAATAAATGGAAAAATATCCCATGTTTGTGGATCAGAAGAATTAAAATTGTTAAAATGTCCACACTACCCAAAATGATCTAGAGAGTCACTGAAGCCCTTATCAAAACTTCAGCAGCACTTTTAACAGAAATACCAAAAAAAACCCTCCTAAAATTAAAAAAAAAGCACACAGTAAGCCTTAAATAGCTAATGCAATCTTGAGCAAAAAGAAGAAAGCTGAAGGCATAACACCTCCTGATTTTAAAATATATTACATGGGTATTGTAATTAAAACAGTATGGCATTGGCATTAAAAACAGATACATAGATCGATAAAACAGAACAGAGATCCCCCAGATAAACCCATAGGTATATCGTCAATAACTTTTTAACAAAGGCATCAAGAATACACAACAGGGAAAGGATAGGCTCTTCAATAAATGGTGTTTGGAAAACTGGACAGCTACTTGCAAAAGAATGAAAATGGAACCTTATCTAATACCATACAGAAAAATCAGCACAGTATGCATTAAAGACTTGAGCACAAAACTTAAAACCATGAAACTTCTAGAAGAAAACCTAGGGGATAAGCTCCTTGACATTGGTGTTGTCAATAATTTTTCAGATTTGGCACCAAAAGCAAAGACAACACAAGCAAAAATAAACGGGTTGAACTACATCAGATTGAAACGCTTCTGCAATGAGAAGGAAACGATCAACAAATGAAAGGCAACTTGTGGAACAGGAGAAAATATTTGCATATAAAATATCTATAAGGGATTAATATCCAATATATATAATGAAATCATACAACTCAACAGCAGAATAAGCAAACATACAAAAACAAAAAGCAAACCAAAAAAAGGAAGTAACTCAATTAAAAATTGTACAAAGGCATATTGTCAAAGGAGATATACAAATGGCAAAAAATACATTAAAATATGTGCAACATCATTAATCATCAGGGAAATGCAAGTTAAAACCACACTGAGATCACCTCACAGCTGCTGGGATATCTGTTATCAAAAAGAGGAGAGATAAAGAATGCTGGTGAAGATGTGGAGTAAAAGGAACCCTTCTGCATTGTTGCTGTAAAGTGGTACATACATTATGGAATACAGTATGGAAGAGCCTCAAGAAATTAGAAATAGAACTACCATATTATCCAATAATCCAACGTCTGGTTGTACATCCAAAGGAAACAAAATCACCATTTTGAAGTGATATCTGTACTCTCATGTTCATTGCAGCATTATTCATAATAGCCAAGATATGGAGCCAATGTTAGTCTCTTTCAGGGGATGAATGGATAAAGAAAATGCGATAGATAGATAGATAGATAGATAGATAGATAGATAGATAGATGATAGATAGATAGATAATAGATAGGTATGATAGGTAGATATAGATAAAATTTATCCTTAAAAAGATGGAAATCCTGCCATTAGCAACAACATGAATGAAACAGGAGAACATTATGCTAAGTGAAACAAACCAGACAGAGAAAGACAAATATTGCCTGGATTTACTTATAGATGTAATGTAAAAAATAAAGTCGTACTTATAGTAACCAAGTAGAATGGTGGGGGCCAGGGCATGGAATGTATGAAAAAAGGGGAGAGACTGATAAAAGGGTATAAAATTTCAGGTATAAAATGAATAACTTCTGAGTATCTGATGTATAGCATGATGACTACATTTGATAATACTGTATTGAATATTTGAAATTTCTGACAGATCTTAAATGTTGTCACTGAAAGGGGGGAGGGAGGGAGGGAGAGAAAGAGAGATAGAGAAGAAAATACTCTGATAATGGAAACAATACATACTATAAACTTTTTTAACATCTTTTTTAGAGTATAATTGCTTTAAAATGGTGGGTCAGTTTCTGCTTTATAACAAAGTGAATCAGTTATAAATATACATATGTACACATATCTCTTTCCTCTTCAATCTGCCTCCCTCCCACCCTCCATATCCCACCCCTCTAGGTGGTCACAAAGCACAGAACTGATCTCACTGTGCTATGTGGCTGCTTCCCACTAGCTATCTATTTTACGTTTGGTAATGTATATATGTCCATACCACTCTCTCCTTTGTCCCAGCTTACCCGTCCTCCTCCCCATATCCTCAAGTCCATTCTCTAATAGGTCTGCATCTTTATTCCCATCTTGACCCTAGGTACTTCTGACCATTTTCTTTTTTTTCTTTTTTAGATTCCATAAAGATGTGTTAGCATACAGTATTCGATTTTCTCTTTCTGACTTACTTCACTCTGTATGACAGTCTCCAGGTCCATCCACCTCACTAAAAATAACTCAGTTTCATTCCTTTTTATGGCTGAGTAATATTCCATTCTATATATGTTCCACATCTTCTTTATCCTTTCATCTGTTGATGGACAGTTAGGTTGCTTCCATGTCCTGAATATTGTAAATAGAGCTACAATGAACATTATCGTACATGACTCTTTTTGAATTATGGATTTCTCGTGGTATATGCCCAGTTTTGGGATTGCTGGGTCATATGGTAGGTCTATTTATAGTTTTTTAAGGAACCTCCATACTGTTCTCCATAGTGGCTGTATCAAATTACATTCCCACCAACAGTTTAAGAGGGTTGCCTTTTCTCCACACCCTCTCCAGCATTTATTGTTTGTAGATGTTTTGATGATGGCCATACTGACTGGTGTGAGATGATATCTCATTGTAGTTTTGATTTGCATATCTCTAATGATTAATGATGTTGAGCATTCTTCATGTGTTTGTTGGCAGTCTGTATATCTTCTTTGGAGAAATGTCTATTTAGGTCTCCTGCTCATTTTTGGATTGGGTTGTTTGTTTTTTTGATATTGAGCTCCATGAGCTGCTTGTATGTTTTGGAGATTAATCCTGTGTCACTTGCTTCATTGGCAAATATTTTCTCCCATTCTGAGGGTTGTCTTTTCGTCTTGTTTATGGATTCCTTTGCTGTGCAAAGACTTTGAAGTTTCATTAGGTCCCATTTGTTTATTTTTGTTATAATTTCCATTTCTCTAGGAGGTGGGTCAAAAAGGATATTGCTGTGATTTATGTCATAGAGTGTTCTGCCTAAGTTTTCCTCTAAGATTTTGATGATGTTTGGCCTTACATTTAGTTCTTTAATCCATTTTGAGTTTCTTCTCGTGTATGGTACTAGGGAGTGTTCTCATTTCATTCTTTTACATGTAGCTCTCCAGTTTTCCAAGCACCAGTTTTTGAAGAGGCTGTCTTTGCTCCACTGTATATTCTTGCCTCCCTTATCAAAGATAAGGTGACCATATGTGCATGGGTTTATCTCTGGGCTTTCTATCCTGTTCCATTGATCTATATTTCTTTTTTTGTACCAGTACCATACTGTCTTGATTACTGTAGCTTTATAGTACACTCTGAAGTCCGGGAGCCTGATTCCTCCAGCTCCAATTTTCTTTCTCAAGATTGCTTTGGCTATTCAGAGTCTTTTGTGTTTCCATACAAAGTGTGAAATTTTTTGGTCTAGATCTGTGAAAAATGCCAGTGGTAGTTTGATAAGCATTGCATTGAATCTGTAGATTGATTTGAGTAGTAGAGTCATTTTCACAATGTTGATTTTTCCAATCCAAGAACATGATATATCTCTCCATCTATTTGTATCATCTTTAATTTCTTTCATTAGTGTCTTATAATTTTCTGTATACAGGTCTTTTGTGTCCTTAGGTAGGTTTATTCCTCGATATTTTATTCTTTTTCTTGCAGTGGTAAATGGGAGTGTTTTATTAATTTCACTTTCAGATTTTTCATAATTAGTGTATAGGAATGTAGGAGGTTTGTGTGCATTAATTTTTTATCCTGCTATTTTACGAAGTTCATTGATTAGCTCTAGTAGTTTTCTGGTAGCATCTTTCGGATTCTCTATGTATAGACTCATGTCATGGGAAAACAGTGACAGCTTTACTTCTTTTCCAATTTGGATTCCTTTTATTTCTTTTTCTTCTCTGATTGCTGTACCTACAACTTTGAAAACTATGTTGAATAATAGTGGTGAGAGTGGGCAACCTTGTCATGTTCCTGATCTTAGTGGAAATGGTTTCAGTTTTTCACCATTGAGGATGATGTTGGCTGTGGGTTTGTCATACATGACCTCTATTATGTTGAGGAAAGTTCCCTCTATGCCTACGTTCTGGAGGGTTTTAATCATAACTGGGTGTTAGAAATTTGTTGAAAGCTTTCTCTGCATCTGTTGAGATGATCATATGTTTTTTCTCCTTCAATTTGTTAATGTGGTGCATCACATTCATTGACTGGCGTATATTGAAGAATCCTTGAATTTCTGGGATAAACCCAACTTGATCATGGTGTATGATCCTTTTAATGTGCTGTTGGATTCTGTTTGCTAGTATTTTGTTGAGGATTTTTGCATCTATCTTCATCAGTGATACTGGCCTGTAGTTTTTTTTCTAGAAAAGATGTGACATCTTTTCCTGGTTTTGGTATCAGGGTGTTGGAGGCCTCGTAGAATGTGTTTGGGAGTGTTCCTCCCTCTGCTATATTTTGGAAGAGTTTGAGAAAGACAGATGTTAGCTCTTCTCTAATTGTTTGATATAGTTCACTTGTGAAGCCTTCTGGTCTTCGGCTTTAGTTTGGTGGAATATTTTTAATCACAGTTTCAATTTCAGTTCTTGTGATTGGTCTGTTCATATTTCTATTTCTTCCTGGTTCAGTCACAGAGGGTGATGCATTTCTGAGAATTTGTCCATTTCTTCCAGGTTGTCCATTTTACTGGCATAGAATTTCTTGTAGTAATCTCTCATGGTCCTTTGTATTTCTGCAGTGTTAGTTGTTACTTCTCCTTTATCATTTCTCATGCTATTGTTTTGAGTCTTCTTTTTTTCTTGATGAGTCTGGCTAATGGTATACCAACTTATTTTTATATTCCCAAAGAACCAGCTTTTAGTTTTATTGATCTTTGTTATCGTTTCCTTCATTTCTATTGCAATTATTTCTGAACTGATCTTTATGATTTCTTTCCTTTTGCTAAATTTGGGGGTTTTTTGTTCTTCTTTCTCTAACTGTGTTAGGTGTAAGGTTAGGTTGTTTATTTGAAATGTTTCTTGTTTCTTAAGGTAGGATTGTATTGCTATAAACTTCCCTCTTAGAGCTGCTTTTGCTGCATCCCATAGGTTTTGGGTCATCGTGTTTTCATTGTCATTTGTTTCTAGGTGTTTTTTAATTTCCTCTGTGTTTTCTTCAGTGACTTCTTGGTTATTAAGTAGGGTGTTGTTTAGCCTCCATGTTTTTGGATATCTTACAGATTTTTTCCTATAATTGATATCTAGTCTCATAGCATTGTGGACCGAAAAGATACTTGATATGATTTCAATTTTTTTTAATTTACCAAGGCTTGATCTGTGACCCAAGATATGATCTATCGTGGATAATATTCCATGAGCACTTGAGAAAAATGTGTATTCTGTTGTTTTTGGATGGAATGTCCTATAAATATCAATTAAGTCCATCTTGTTTAATGTATCATTTAAAGCTTGTGTTTCCTTATTTATTTTCATTTTGGATGATGTGTCCATTGGTGAAAGTGGGGTGTTAAAGTCCCCTACAATGATTGCGTTACTGTCGATTTCCCCTTTTGTGGCTGTTAATATTTGCCTTATGTATTGAAGTGCTCCTATGTTGGGTGCATAAATATTTACAACTGTTACATCTTCTTGGATCAATCCCATGATCATTATATAGTGTCTTTCTTTGTCTCTTGTAATAGTCTTTGTTTTAAATTCTATTATGTCTGATATGAGAGTTGCAGCTCCAGGTTTTTTTGATTTCCATTTGCATGGAATATCTTTTTCCATTCCCTCACCTTCAGTCTGTATGTGTTGCTAGGTCTGAAGTGAGTCTCTTGTAGGCAGCATATATGCAGGTCTTGTTTTTGTGTCCATTCAGCCAGTCTTTGTCTTTTGGTTGGAGCATTTAATCCATTTACATTTAAGATAATCATCAATAAGTATGTTCCTATTACCATTTTCTTAATTATTTGGGGTTTATTATTGTAGGTCTTTTCCTTCTCTTGTGTTTCCTGCCTAGAGAAGTTCCCATAGCATTTGCTGTAAAGCTGGTTTGGTGGTGTTGAATTCTGTTACCTTTTGCTTGTCTGTAAAGGTTTTATTGTCTCCATCAAATCTGAATGAGATCCTTGCTTGTTAGAGTAATCTTGGTTGTAGGATTTTCTCTTTCATCACTTCAAATATGTCCTGCCTCTCCCTTCTGGCTTGCAGAGTTTCTGCTGAAAGATCAGCTCTTAACCTTATGGGGGTTCCTTATGTGTTACTTGCTGTTTTTCCCTTGCTGCTTTTAATATTTGTTCTTTGTATTTAATTTTTGATAGTTTGATTAATATGTCTCTTGGCTTGTTTCTCCTTGGATTTATCCTGTATGGGGTTCTGTTCTCCCTGGACTTTAACTATTTCTTTTCCCATATTAGGGAAGTTTTCAACTATAATCTCTTCAAATATTTTCTCAGTCTCTTTCTTTTTCTCTTCTTCTTCTGGTACCCCTATAATTCGAATGTTGGTGCATTTAATGTTGTCCCAGAGGTCTTTGAGAGTGTCCTCAGTTCTTTTCATTCTTTTTCTTTTATTCTGCTCTGCAGTAGTTATTTCCACTATTTTATCTTCCAGGTCACTTATCTGTTCTTCTGCCTCAGTCATTCTGCTATTGATCCCTTCTAGAGCATTTTAAATATCATTTATTGTGTTGTTCATCTCTGTTTGTTTGCTCTTTAGTTCTTCTCGGTCCTGTTAAACGTTTCTTGTATTTTCTCTATTCTATTTCCAAGATTTTGGATCATCTTTACTATCATTATTCTGAATTCTTTTTCAGGTAGACTGCCTATTTCCTCTTCATTTGTTTCGTCTGGTTGGTTTTTGCCTTGCACCTTCATCTGCTGTGTGTTTCTCTGTCTTGTCATTTTGCTTAACTTACTTTGTTTGGGGTCTCCGTTTTGCAGGCTGCAGGTTCATAGTTTGTGTTGCTTTGATGAGTGTCCCCAGTGGCTAAATTTGGTTCAGTGGGTTGTGTAGGCTTCCTGGGGGAGTGTACTAGTGCCTATGTTCTGGTGCAGGAGGCTAGGTGTTGTTTTCCTATTGAGCAGTTCCACATCTGTTGGTGTGTTTTTTGGTGTCTGTGGCTTATTATGATTTTAGGCAGCCTCTGTGCTAATGGATGGTGTTGTGCTCCTGTCTTGCTAGTTGTTTTGCATAGGGTGTCCTGCACTGTAGCTTGCTGGTCATTGAGTGAAGCTGGGTCTTGGTGTTGAGAAGGATATCTCTGGGAGATTTTTGCTGTTTGATATTACGTGGAGCTGGGAGGTTTCTTGTGGACCAGTGTCCTGAACATGGCTCTCCCACCTCTGTGGCACAGCCCTGATGCTTGGCTTGAGCACCAGGAGCCTGTCCTCCACACAGCCAGGTACGTGGGGAGTTTCTTGCCTTTTGGGAGGTCTGCAGTCTTCTGCCAGCATACAGTAGGTGCTCTGTTGGAGCTGCTCCACATGTAGATGTATTCCTGATGTATTTGTGGGGAGGAAGTTGATATCTGCATCTTACTCTTCCACCATCTTGAACCTCCTCCAATACTGTAAACTTTGAGATGCAGCTAATGTAGTGCTGAGAGGGAAGGGTACAGCAATAATCTCCTATACTAAAAATGTAGAAAAGTATATTAAGTCAGTAACTTAACAATTCATATTAAGAAACTGCAAAACAAGAGTTAACTCATCCTAAATCAAATGGAAGCAAGGAAATAAATATTTGATTAAAAATGGGTGAAATAGAGAATAAAAAAGTTAAAGAAAATCACTTACAACCAATGTTGATTTCTATGAAAATAACAACAGTATTTTTGTGTGTGTGTGGTATGTGGGCCTCTCATTGTTGTGGCCTCTCCCGCCGTGGAGCACAGGCTCTGGACGTGCAGGCTCCATGGCCATGGCTCACTGGCCCAGCCACTCTGCGACATGTGGGATCTTCCTGGACCGTGGCATGAGCCCATGTACCCTGCATTGGCAGGCGGACTCAACCACTGCGCCACCAGGGAAGCCTGAAAATAACAACAATATTGACAACCCTTTAGCTGTACTGAATAAAAGTAAATGAGAGCAAAACTCAACTTACCAAATTCAAGAATGAAAGAGAGGATACCTCTACTAACCTTACAGAAGTAAAATGGATTATAAGATGCCCATGAAAAAATGGATGCCAACAAATTATTTAGCCTCTGTAAAATTAACAAATTTCTAGAAAGACACAAGCTACTGAAGTGGACACAAGAAGAAATCTGAAATCCTGAGACATTAGAGAAGAATAAATACTAATTCTTCACAGACTCCTCTGAAAGTTAGAAGCTGAGGGAACACTTTCTTTTCATTCTATAAGACCATTTTTACCCTGATATTAAAACCAGAAAAAGTGATTACAAGAAAACTACAGGACAATATGTCTCATGAATTTCAATGCAAATATTCAGCGAAATATTAGCAAACTGAATTCAGCAGCACACAAACACTAATATGCACAATGACCAGTTTTTCTCAAGAATATGTAGTTGGTTTAACATCTGAAAATCTATTAATGTAATATACCATATAAATACAATGGAGGACAAAAACCACATGATCATCTCACTAGACACAAAAAAAGCATTTGGCATAATCCAACACTTTCATGATAAAAACACTCGAAAAACAAGGTAAAGGGGAGGAGCTTCAAGGTGGCAGAAGAGTAAGATGCGGAGATCACCTTCCTCTCCACAAATACATCAGAAATACATCTACATGTGGAGCAGCTCCTACAGAACACCTATCAAACGCCGACAGAAGACCTCAGACTTCCAAAAAGGCAAGAAACAAACCATGTACCTGGGTAGGGCAAAAGAAAAAAGAGAGACAAAAGAATAGGAATGGGACCTACACCAGTGGGAGGGAGCAGTGAAGGAGGAAAATGTTTCCACACACTAGAAGCCCCTTTGTGGGCACAGACTGTGTGTGGCGGAGGGGGGAAGCTTTGGAGCCACGGAGGAGAATGCAGCAACAGGGGTGCGGAGGGCAAAGCGGAGAGATTCCCGCACAGAAGACCGGTGCAAAACAGCACTCACCAGCCCGAGAGGCTTGTATGCTCACCAGCCGGGGCGGTTGCGGGCTGGGAGCTGAGGCTCGGGCTTCGATCGGATCCCTGGGAGAGGACTGGTGTTGACCGCGTAATTACAGCCTGAAGGGGTTAGTTCACCGCGGCTAGCCAGGAGGGAGTCTGGGAAAAAGTCTGGAGCTGCCGAAGAGGCAAGAGACTTTTTCTTCCCTCTTTGTTTCCTAGTGCGCGAGGAGAGGGTATTAAGAGTGCTGCTTAAAGGAGCTCCAGAGACTGGCGCAAGCCGCGGCTAAGAGTTCGGACCCCAGAGATGGGTATGAAACACTAAGGCTGCAGCTGGAGCCACCAAGAAGCCTGTGTGCTAGCACAGCTTAGTATCCACACTGCCCCTCCTGGGAGCCTGTGCAGCCCGCCACTGCCAGGGTCCCGTGATCCAGGGACAACATCCCTGGGAAAACGCCCGACATGCCTCAGGCTGGTGCAATGTCATGCTGGCCTCTGCCACCGCAGGCTCACCACGCACACCGTACCCTTCCCTCCCAACCGGCCTGAGTGAGCCAGGGCCACCAAATCAGCTGTTCCTTTAACCCCATCCTGTCTGACCTACAGGCAGAGGCGGGTCCAAATACAAAGTTGAACCCTGGGAGCTGTGCAAAAAAAGAAGAGAAAGGGAAATTTCTCCCAGCAGCCTCAGGAGCAGAGGATTAAATCTCCACAATCAACTTGATGTACCCTGCATCTGTGGAGTACCTGAATAGACAAGGAATCATCCCAAATTCAGGAGGTGGACTTTGGGAGCAAAGATATATACACATTTTTTCCCTTTTTCCCATTTTGTAAGTGTGTATGTGTATGCTTCTGTCTGTGATTTTGTCCGTATAGTTTTGCTTTTACCATTTGTCTTAGGGTTCTGTCTGTCCAGATTTTTTTTCTTTTTTTTTTTCCTTTTAAAAAATTTTTTCTCAATAATTATTTTTTACTTTGATAACTTTTTATTTTATTTTTTCTTTCTTTTTCTTTCCTTCCTTCTTTCTTTCTTTCTTTCCTTCCTTCCTTCTTTCTTTCTTACTTTGTTTCATTCTTTATTTATTTTTTCCCTTTTATTCTAAGCCATGTGGATGAAAGGCTCTTGGTACTCCAGCCACGCGTCCAGGCTGTGCCACTGAGGTGAGAGAGCCATGTTCAGGACACTGGTCCACAAAAGACTTTCCAGCTCTGCATAATATGAAATGGTGAAAATCTCCCAGAGATCTCCATCTCAACACCAAGACCCAGCTTCATTCCACGACCAGCAAGCTACAATGCTGCACGCCATATGCCAAACAACTAACAAAACAGGAACACAAACCCACCTATTAACACAGAGGCTGACTAAAATCACAATAAGGACACAGACACTGCAGAACACACCACCATACATGGACCTGCCCACCAGAAAGACAAGATCCAGCCTCTTCCACCAGAACACAGGCAATAGTCCCCTCCACCAGGAAGCCTACACAACCCACTGAACCAACCTTAGCCACTTAGAACAGACACCAAAAACAATGGGATCCACAAACCTGCAGCCTGTGAAAAGGAGATCCAAAACACAGTAAGAAAAGCGAAATGAGAAGACATAAAAACACACAGCAGATGAAGGAGCAAGGCAAAAACCCAGCAGACCTAACAAATGAAGAGAAAACAGGCAGTCTACCTGAAAAAGAATTCAGAATAATGATAGTAAAGATGATCCAAAATCTTGGAAATAGAATAGAGAAAATACAAGAAAAGTTTAACAAGGACCTAGAAAACTAAAGAGCAAACAAATATGTATGAACAACACAATAAATGAAATTAAAAATTCTCTAGAAGGGATCAATAGCAGAATAACTGAGGCAGAAGAATGGATAAGTGACCTGGAAGATGAAATAGTGGAAATAACTACTGCAGAGCAGAATAAAGAAAAAGGAATGAAAAGAAATGAAGACAGTCTCAGAGACCACTGGGACAACATTAAACGGACCAAAATTCGAATTATAGGGGGTCCCAGAAGAAGAGAAAAATAAAGGGACTGAGAAAATATTTGAAGAGATTATAGTTGAAAACTTCCCTAATATGGGGAAGGAAAAGTTAAGTCCAGGAAGCACAGAGAATCCCATACAGGATGAATCCAAGGAGAAAATTGCCAACAGACATATTAAACAAACTATCAAAAATTAAATACAAAGAACAAATATTAAAAACATCAAGGAAAAAAGAACAAATAACACACAGGGGAATCCCCATAAGTAAAAAAACATATATTTCTGCATAATCTCTGCAAGCCAGAAGGGAGAGGCAGGACATATTTAAAGTGATGAAGGAGAAAACCTACAACCAAAATTTCTCTCCCCAGCAAGGATCTCATTCAGATTTGATGGAGATATTAAAACCTTTACAGACAAGCAAAAGGTAAGAGAATTCAGCACCACAAAACCAACTTTACAACAAATGCTACAGGAACTTCTCTAGGCAGGAAACACAAGAGAAGGAAAAGACCTACAATAACAAACCCAAAACAATTAAGAAAATGGGAATAGGAACATACATATCGATGATTACCTTAAATGTAAATGGATTAAATGATCCAACCAAAAGACATAGACTCGCTGAATGGACACAAAGACAAGACCTGTATATATGCTCTATACAAGATATCCACTTCAGACTTAGGGACACATACAGACTGAAAGTAAGGGGATGGAAAAAGATATTCCATGCAAATGGAAATCAAAAGAAAGCTGGATTAGCAATTCTTATATCAGACAAAATGTTCTTTAAGATAAAGAGTATTACAAGAGACAAAGAAGGACACTACAGAATGATCAAGGGATCAATCCAAGAAGAAGATATAAGAATTGTAAATATTTATGCACCCAATATAGGAGCACCTTAATAAAAAAGGCAACTGCTAACAGCCATAAAAGGGGAAATAGAAAGTAACACAATCATAGTAGGGGACTTTAACACCCCACTTTCACCAATGGACAGATCATCCAAAATGAAAACAAGAAAGGAAACACAAGTTTTAAATGATACATTAAACAAGATGGACTAAATTGATATTTATAGGACATTCCATCCGAAACCAACAGAATGCACTTTCTTCTCAAGTGCTCATGGAACATTCTCCAGGAAAAACCATATCTTGGGTCACAAATCAAGCCTTAGTAAATTTAAGAGAATTGAAATCGTATCAAGTATCTTTTCCAACCACAACGCTATGAGACTAGATATCAATTACAGGAAAAAAATCTGAAAAAATACAAACACATGGAGGCTAAACAATACACTACTTAATAACAAAGTGATCACTGAAGAAATAAAAGAGGAAATTTAAAAGTGCCTAGAAATAAAAAACAATGAAAACACGATGACCCAAAACCTATGAGATACAGCAAAAGCAGTTCTAAGAGGGAAGTTTATAGCAATACAATCCTACTTTAAAAAACAAGAAACATATCAAATAAACGACCAAATCTTACACTGAAAGCAATTAGAGAAAGAACAGAAAAACCCCAAAGTAAGCAGAAGAAATCATAAAGATCAGATTAGAAATAAATGAAAAAGAAATGAAGGAAATGATAACAAAGATCAAAAAGTCTAAAAGCTGGTTCTTTGAGAAGATAAACAAAATTGATAAACCATTAGCCAGACTCATCAAGAAAAAGAGGGAGAAGACTCAAATCAATAGAATTAGAAATGAAAAAGGAGAAGTAACAACTCACACTGCAGAATATACAAAGGATCATGAGAGATTACTAGAAAGCAATTCTATGCCAATAAAATGGACAACCTGGAAGAAATGGATAAATTCTTAGAAATGCACAACCTAACAAGACTGAATCAGGAAGAAATAGAAAATATGAACAGACAAATCACAAGCACTTAAATTGAAACTGTGATTAAAAATCTTCCAACAACAAAAGCCCAGGATCAGATGGCTTCACAGGAGAATTCTATCAAACAATTAGAGAAGAGCTAACACCTTATCCTTCTCAAACACTTCCAAAATACAGCAGAGGGAGGAACACTCCCAAACTCATTCTATGGCGCCACCATAACCCTGATACCAAAACCAGACCAAGATGTCACAGAGAAAGAAAACTACAGGCCAATATCACTGATGAACATAGATGCAAAAATCCTTAACAAAATACCAGCAAACAGAATCCAACAGCACATTAAAAGGATCATACACCATGATCAAGTGGGATTTATCCCACGAATGCAAGGATTCTTCAATATACGCAAATCAATCAATGTGATACACCATATTAACAATCTGAAGGAGAAAAACCGTATGATCATCTCAGTAGATGCAGAGAAAGCTTTTGATAAAATTCAACACCCATTTGTGATAAAAACCCTCCAGAAAGTAGACATAGAGGGAACTTTCCTCAACATAATAAAAGCCATATATAACAAACCCACAGCCTACATCATCCTCAATGGTGAAAAACAGAAACCATTTCCACTAAGATCAGGAACATGACAAGGTTGCCCTCTCTCACCACTGTTATTCAACATAGTTTTCAAAGTTGTAGCCACAGCAATCAGAGAAGAAGGAGACAGGAATCCAAACTGGAAAAGAAGAAGTAAAGCTGTCACTGTTTTGCAGATGACATGATATTATAGATAGAGAATCCTAAAGATGCTACCAGAAAACTACTAGAGCTAATCAATGAATTTTATAAAGTAGCAGGATAAAAAAATTAATGCACAGAAATCTCCTGCATTCCTGTACACTAATGATGAAAAATCTGGAAGTGAATTAAAACAACACTCCCATTTACCATTGCAACAAAAAGAATAAAATATCTAGGAATAACCCTATCTAAGGAGACAAAAGACCTGTATGCAGAAAATTATAAAACACTGATGAAAGAAATTAAAGATGATACAAATAGATGGAGAGATATACCATGTTCTTGGATTGGAAGAATCAACATTGTGAAAATGACTCTATTACCCAAAACAATCTACAGATTCAATGCAATGCCTATCAAATTATCACTGGCATTTTTCACAGAACTAGAATAAAAAATTTCACAATTGGTATGGAAACACAAAACACCATGAATAGCAAAAGGATTCTTGAGAAAGAAAAAATGGAGCTGGAGGAATCAGACTGCCAGACTTCAGACTATACTGCAAAGCTAGAGTAATCAAGACAGTATGGTACTGGCACAAAAACAGAAAGATAGATCCATGGAACAGGATAGAAAGCCCAGAGATAAACCCATGCACATATGGTCACCTTATCTTTGATAAGGGAGGCAAGAATATGCAGTGGAGAAAAGACAGCCTCTTCAATAAGTGGTGCTGGGAAAACTGGACAGCTACATGCATAAGTATAAAATTAGAACACTCCCTAATACCATACACAAAATAAACTCAAAATGGATTAAAGACCTATATGTAAGGCCAGATACTATAAAATACTTAGAGAAAACATAGGAAGAACACTCTATGATATAAATCACAGCAAAATCCTTTTTGACCCACCTCTTAGAGAAATGGAAATAAAAACAAAAATAAAAAATGGGACCTAATGAAACTTAAAAGCTTTTGCACAGCAAAGGAAACCATAAACAAGATGAAAAGACAACCCTCAGAATGGGAGAAAATATTTGCAAATGAAGCCACTGACAAAGGATTAATCTCCAAAATTTACAAGCAGCTCGTGTAGCTCAATAACAAAAAAACAAAGAACCCAATCCAAAACTGGTCAGAAGACCTAAATAGACATTTCTCCAAAGAAGATATACAGACTGCCAACAAACACATGAAAGAATGCTCAACATCATTAATTATTAGAGAAATGCAAATAAAAACTACAATGGGATATCATCTCACACCAGTCAGAATGGCCATCATCAAAATATCTAGAAACAATAAATGCTGGAGAGGGTGTGAAGAAAAGGGAACACTCTTGCACTGTTGGTGGGAATGTAAATTGATACAGCCACTATGGAGAACAGTATGGAGGTTCCTTAAAAAACTAAAAATAGAACTACCATACAACCCAGCAATCCCACCACTAGGCATACACCCTAAGAAAACCATAATCCAAAAAGAGTCATGTACCAAAATGTTCATTGCCGCTCTATTTACAATAGCCAGGACATGGAATCAACCTAAGTGTCCATCAACAGATGAATGGATAAAGAAGATGTGGCACATATATACAATGGAATATTTCTCAGCCGTAAAAAGAAATGAAATTCAGTTATTTGTAGTGAGGTGGATGGGCCTAGATTCTGTTACACAGAGTGAAGTAAGTCAGAATGAGAAAAACAAATACTGTATGCTAACACATATATATGGAATCTGAAAAAAAAAAAAAGGTCATGAAGTACCTAGGGGCAAGATGGGAGTAAAGACACTGACCTACTAGAGAATGGACTTGAGGATATGGGGAGTGGAAAGGGTAATCTGGGACAAAGTGAGAGAGTGGCATGGACATATATACACTACCAAACGTAAGGTAGATAGCTAGTGGGAAGCAGCCGCATAGCACAGGGAGATCAGCTCGGTGCTTTGTGACCACTTGACGGGGTGGGATAGGGAGGGTGGGTGGGAGGGAGACTCAAAAGGGAAGAAATATGGGAACATATGTATATGTATAACTGATTTATTTTGTTATAAAGCAGAAACTACTAAGACACCATTGTAAAGCAATTATACTCCAATGAAGATGTTAAAAAAAATAAGGAATAAGTAAAATAAATGAAAGTGTACACGTTGGAAAGGAAAAAGTAAAAGTATATTTGCACATGATATGATATATATGAAAAGCATAATAAGCAATCCAATAAAACATATCAGAGTTAATTAAAATGTGTTCAGCATCATGGCAGCATAAAATATCAATATGCAAAAAAATTGTTTTTCTGTACACTAGCAATGAACAGTTGAAAATGAAATGAAGAAAACAACCTCATTTATAATAGCATCAAAATAATAAGCTACTTAGGAATAAAGCTGACAAAAGAAGTATAAGAGTGTACACTGAAATCTACAAAATATTCTTTAAAGAAATAAACTAAGATCTTTCTTAATGGAAAAAAATTTTATGTTCATTCATCAGATTGATACAGAAGTGCCCCTCCCCTGACCAAATGAAACCCATTAATAACAGGGAATTTATTTTTATTTTTATTTTTATTTTTGCGGTACGCGGGCCTCTCACTGTTGTGGCTTCTCCCGTTGCGGAGCACAGGCTCCAGACGCACAGGCTCCAGATGCACAGGCTCAGCGGCCATGGCTCACAGGCCCGGTCGCTCCGTGGCATGTGAGATCCTCCTGGACTGGGGCACGAACCCGTGTCCCCTGCATCGGCAGGCGGACTCTCAACCACTGCGCCACCAGGGAAGCCCATGAATTGATATTTTAATTGCTTAATCACAATTGTAGAAACAGGATTTTCTGATGTTAAAAAGGTATAGTTCTATTTAACTCTAACATATTCAACATTCAATTTTCTCTTTCCTGAATTGTTTCGTGGTTATGATTTTTGTTTACCACTGTCCTGACTGATCTCCCTCTCTCTAGTCTGGGCCTGTCCATTCTGTCCTTTATACTGCTACCCATGTTTTCTTTTTCCAAAGTGCAAATCTCTCCATATTAATCTTCCACTTACAGCCCTTCAACGATCACATTTTTTTTAACCAGGCAAAGTCCACTGTCTTTAGCTTAACTTTCAAAGCCCTGTAAGGACTTCCACCTGTCATGGTCTCCAAGCCTTCGGTCACATTCTTCTCTCCACTTTATCCTGTGTGCAAACATCTGCTCATCTTTCAGTAAACAACTGGAGGGTCCTCTTCTCTCTGAAGCCTTTTTACAACCAGTACTTCCCTACCCACTATTGCCCCCAGATTACTTACTTCATGACTGCTACTGGATCCCAAATTGGCTGTGCCCCATATTTACTGCAAACATCCCAAAATAAAGATTCCCAGTCCCCACTCTGGACTATGAAAAAGAATTTCTACTGATGGGCCCAGAAAACTGTATTTAGAAGCTCCACATGGTTCCTAAATGCAGCCAATACAAGGGCTAGTGCTCGAGAACCACATTGTTCTCCTTTTTGTCACTCTGTATCTTGCCTCTGGCTCTTATTATAGCACTTATAAGCCTCGATTATTCTTGCTTACTTTTTTGTAGTTCCACTATTATTATAATAAGCTCCTTGCCTGGGGATACAGTAGGCACCTAAACATTCTCACATGGTATCTTTGTCTTTCCTTTGGTCTTTCTCTTTGAATATTTCCTCTTCTTCCCATGTTGTTTCTGCTCACCCATTTGCCGGGACTGATCTCTGGCAGTACTTTGTTCCCAACCTAACCAACCACGTATTTTCCTTCTCCTAGATCAGGACTCCCATTTCTAAACCTAAGCTATTCTGCCTGTAAGAATAAGGAGAGATGGCATGAGTTCCATATTTAAGGGAAATTCAGGATGAATAAGAACAAAGCACTTGGCCAAGGGAGTGAAGAAGTTATAAATACTACATTCATTAAGGTATGTTTTGGTGTGGATCCTTTTGTTTTGTATTGTTTTGTTTTGTTAAACATCTTTATTGGAGTATAATTGCTTTACAATGGCGTGTTAGTTTCTGCTGTATAACAAAGTGAATCAGTAATACATATACATATGTTCCCATATCTTTTCCCTCATGCGTCTTCCTCCCACCATCCCTATCCCACCCCTCTAGATGGTCAAAAAGCAACGAGCTGATCTCCCTGTGCTATGCGGCTGCTTCCCACCAGCTATCTATTTGACATTTGGCAGTATATGTAAGTCCATGCCACTCTCTCACTTTGTCCCAGCTTAACCTTCCCCCTCCCCAGGTACTCAAGTCCATTCTCTACATCTGCATCTTTATTCCTGTCTGGGCCATAGCTTCCTAAAAACCATTTTTTTAAGATTCCATATATATGCATACGGTATTTGTTTTTCTCTTTCTGACTTACTTCACTCTGTATGACAGACTCTAGGTCCATCCACCTCACTACAAATAATTTCGTTTCTTTTTATGGCTGAGTAACATTCCATTGCATATATGTGCCACATCTTCTTTATCTATTCATCTGTTGATGGACACTTAGGTTGCTTCCATGTCCTGGCTATTGTAAATAGTGCTGCAATGAACATTGTGGTACATGACTCTTTTTGAATTATGGTTTTCTCAGGGTATGTGCCCAGTAGTGGGATTGCTGGGTCATGTGGTAGTTCTATTTTTAGTTTTTTAAGGAACCTCCACACTGTTCTCCATAGTGGCTGTATCAATTTACATTCCCACCAACAGTGC